>NC_133363.1:6084895-6092395 GCF_049309525.1 Garra rufa | reverse complement strand
GCTAAACAAACTGCTTCATTTCACAAAATGACATGACACCTCATGGTATTTTATGGATCTCACTAATCTGGTATAAATGCAAAGTGCATACGTGAATGGAAATAAACGTCTTTCATAACCACATAAGCATTTTTTTCCATGATAAGAGGAATTCTTTTAGGCTTGAACTTTTCACATGAGCACTCAAGGTTTTTAATTACCAGATATGACAAAATAAGCCTTGGCGGGAGCTAAATGGCTAGAGGACAAGCCAAACTCTGTGATTAAAAACAAGACGAGGATATTCTCATTTAGTTTAATTACTGTAATGCTGGGGACTAGCGATGCTTGTTTATTGGCAAAGAATGAAATGCTTGTTGTGTGCAAATTGAAGGTTCAGTGGTGGTTAAAATGTTTTCTAATGTCTCTGTAAGATACAAATTGCACAATATGTTGTCAGTCAAGCCATTTATTCAACACCAGCAACAGATTTATTCCTGTAATAGCTCTAAGTGTGTGTTTATAAGTACTGATGCATAACATGCCACTGAGGTTGTTTTCTCTCAGGACTTTATGGTAAAATAAATTGGAAAGAGTATAAAAAAATCGAAATAAATAAATAAAAAATCTAAAATCATTAATCACTAATCACAAATTTTATGTCATAATTTTGACTTTCTATCTCATTATTATCTCTATTAGACTATCATCTCAAAATGATGACTTGTGAGATTTAATCATTTTTAATCAAGTCATAATTATAAGATCAAATATTGGAACAATGAGATACAGTTGAAATTTTGAAATAAAAAAGTCAGTTTTTAATGTCATAATTATGAATAGAATCCAATAATTTAAACCTTTGTTACAAAATTATGACTTTTTATCTCATAATTTTGACTTTCTATCTCATTATCTATATTAGACTATAATCTCAAAATTATGACTTATTTATGAGATTTAATCATTTTTAATCAAGTTATAACTATGAGATAAAATGTTGAAACAATGAGATATTAAGTTGAAATTCTGAAATAAAAAGTCAGTTTTTAAAGTCATGCTTATGAATAGAATCCAAGAATATAAAACTTGTTTCAAAATTATGACTTTTTATCTCATAATTTTGACTTTCTCTCATTATCTATATTAGACTATCATCTCAAAATTATGACTTACTTATGAGATTTAATCATTTTTAATCATCAAGTCATAATTATGAGATAAAATATTGAAACAATGAGATACTAAGTTGAAATTCTGAAATAAAAAGTCAGTTTTTAAAGTCATGCTTATGAATAGAATCCAAGAATATAAACCTTTGTTTCAAAATTATGACTTTTTATCTCATAATTTTGACTTTCTCTCATTATCTATATTAGACTATCATCTCAAAATTATGACTTACTTATGAGATTTAATCATTTTTAATCAAGTTATAACTATGAGATAAAATGTTGAAACAATGAGATACTAAGTTGAAATTCTGAAATAAAAAGTCAGTTTTTAAAGTCATGCTTATGAATAGAATCCAAGAATATAAACCTTTGTTTCAAAATTATGACTTTTTATCTTATAATTTTGACTTTCTCTCATTATCTCTATTAGATTATCATTTAAAAATTTTGATTTATGAGATTTAATCATTTTTAATCAAGTCATAATTATGAGATAAAATGTTGAAACAATGAGATACTAAGTTGAAATTCTGAAATAAAAAGTCAGTTTTTAATGTCATGATTATGAATAGAATCCAAGAATTTAAACCTTTGTTTCAAAATTCTGACTTTTTATCTCATCATTTTGACTTTCTATCTCAATATTATCTCTATTAGTCTATCATCTCAAAATTTTAATCATCAAGTCATAATTATAAGATCAAATGTTGAAACAATGAGATGAATTCTGAAATAAAAAGTCAGTTTTTAATGTCATAATTAATTATTATCTCATAATTTCAACTTTTGTGTCTGAATTATTCTTTTTTTTATTGCATTTTGTATTTTATCTCATAATCATGACCCATTAATATATCTTACAATCCTACAATATTTAGTATCTCATCATTTCAACTTTTTAAATGATCATATTTGTTTCTATGGTATAAATTATTTTAAACATTTTTTCAACTTATTTTGCGTTTTGTAAAATTAGTCTTTCAGTTAACAAGAGGCTAAAACTGCATGCATTAAACTATAAGAACTATAGAAACACGTCCAAATATGAAACTGCAATTCAATATTGTGTCAACTCAATAATTTTAGGTTTATTATTAATGTCATGCAAGTATGAGAGAGATCGTCTTTAGTCAGAATGCTTCATTAGTATTATTACCTACCTCAAAACTGACAGAGCCATTGTGATCTGTGTCGAATGCATCGAAGAGAAAATGTGCATACGTTGATGCATCTGAAAAATAAAGCATAAAACAACTCCGCTTCAATCACAGCAATGCCATTACCTCATTTCACATCTTATTCTGTTCAACAACAAAGGGGATGCATAAGCTTGGAGAAGCTATGATCCATTATAATATAAATAATGCAAGCAGTGTGTGTGTATGTGAATGGACTGGAAATGAGCAGGGCCACGTGAGAGAGATTTGTCACAAACCCTGACAAATGATGTGGAGAAGCTCAAACCAATAATTATAAAACTACTCCTGTGACTTTGCAGCGGCACAAATCATGTGATTTAGTAGAAAAGAGAATCACTACAATAGCCATTTCCACTGAGAGACCTCCTTTCAGATCAAAAGTGCTTTTTTAGTTCTATAAATTCATATTCCATTTCTATTTGTTGTTATACAGTTTCTGGGTTAAAGACACAAAAGTCATGCTTTGGTACGTCATAAAGAGTCATAACTATGAGATAAAAAAGTAAAAATTACGAGATATTAAGTCATAATTGCGAGAAAGCCAGAATGTTGACAGAAGTAGTTATGGTCCATCTCTCTAATTTTGACTTTTGTGACACTTTTATGCCTTTCTAGTTTTTCAGATTTACGCACCCCCTTTGTGTTCAAGACATTGATGTCTTTTTTTCTTCAGCTGTAAAGAAATTATGTTTTTTGAGGAAAATATTTTAGGAATTTTCTCCATATAGTGGACTTCTATGGAGCCCTGAGTCTGAACTTCTAAAATGCAGTTTAGATGCAGATTCTAAAGCCTCTAAATGATCCCAGCTGAGAAATAAAAGTCTTATCTAGTGAAACGACTGGTTATTTTCTAAAAAAAAATTTCAATTTATATACTTTTTAAACTCAAAGGCTTGTCTTGTCTAGCTCTGCGATGTGCATGCAAACTCCGGTTCAGTATAGTTAGGGTTTGTCGAAAAACTCCCATCTCATGTTCTCCTCCAACTTCAAAATCGGCCCACATCACTGCAGAAGTAAAGACCCAGTGTTTACAAAGTGAATGTGCAAAGAAGGTCAAACACCCTTAACCAAAAATGTAAAATAGTGATGTAGAATGATTTTGAGGTTGGAGGAGAAAATGAGATACTGTAGGAGTTTTTAGACATACCCTAACTGTCTTGAACCAGAGTGCACAGAGTACGCACGCACATCGCAGAGCTAGACAAGAAAAAGCTAAAAAGTTGTACATTTTTTTAGAAAATAACTGATCATTTCACTAAATAAGACCCTTCTTCCTCGGCTGGGATCATTTAGAGCCATTTGAAGCTGCATTTAAACTGCATTTTTTAAGTTCAAACTAGGGATTCACCGAATATTCGGCCACCGAAAATTATAAGAAAGACTTTTATCACCGAAACAACACGGCCGAAACAGTATGTTGACGCAAACAGAAACCGCACCCTGCACGTGCTTGTCTGAAGCAACAAGTCCCACGGATAGCGATTTGCAAAACATGTAATGCCGAAATTTCAAGATGGGATGTGTCTGCAGTCATGCGTGCAGTGATGAGAGCAGAGATCGAGACAGATGTAGCTTTCAGTGAGTGAAAAACAATGGCTTTACGTTGGTGTTACGTCACAATATTTTAAAGATATGTCTTTTCTATATACTGTATTTTTTATAAATATTTATGTTTTAAACCATGGAGGTGAGCCAATGGATATCACACAAGCAACGTGAAAACTGCGCAATATGTTAAAGTGAAAGTAAAAACTGACAGTGCTTTCAGCATCTGACGTGCATTCTCTCAGAGACAATGAGAGACGGTTATACTTTATATGCTGATATTAATTTAGTGCCCTAATATTTTTCTTGTGCCCTGAACATGGGAAAAAAATTAAAAGAAACTTAAATAAAGCTCTTAATTTCCATTGATGACTGCAGTGTTATTAGAGGTTAAGAAAGTCTTAATTATGATTTCAGGTGGTCTTAAATGTGGGGACTGAAAGACAAGAATTGCGATAACTTCAAAAGGCTATCCATTGAAAAAATATGAGCGCTGCACGTTTCAAAGTCATTTGCTGCGCTGCTTTGTGTACCATTCTGACAGCGCCTCTTGCTGTAAGAGAAACACAGAGTTGTAAATGTGAACTGATGGATCCACAAGATAATGTGTTAAATTTTTTTTTAACAATTTAAACAAAGGCTGTAAAATATATGTATATGTTATTTAAGTAATATAATATTTGATTGATAATAATTGTTTAAATTAATATAATTGATTTATTCTTTGAAACTTTAATATTAATTTATGCAATTGCAATGCCTTGATTTTAGTAAGATTAGTACACAGTCATAGCCATAAATGCAATGGTACTAATAATTGCCATAATTCTTTCGGTGTTTCGGTTTTCGGCTTCCTCTTTTTCGGTTTTGGCCAAGAATTTTCATTTCGGTGCATCCCTAGTTCAAACTCTGGGCACCACTGAAGTCCACTATAGAGAAAAATGCTTAAATGTTTTCCTCAAAAAACGCAATTTCTTTATGACTGAAGAAAGAAAGACATACCCATCTTGGATGACAAGGGAGTGAGTAAATTATCTGTAAAAATTTGTTCTGGAAATGAACTAATCCTTTAATATGAAAGTCAAAATTACAAAATACTTTTTCCCATCATTTTATCTTTGTATTTTGTCATAATTTTGGCTTTGGCTCAACCACAAAAGAAAAAAATGCTTTGGTAAATCATAATTAGCCTATGAAAGTCAAAACTTGACTTTCGACATTTCTGTCATAATTTCAACTTTTAATGTCAATTATGCAGGACGTTTTTATGAGTCAGAAAATACATTTGGCTTTAAAAAATGCAACCTGATCTCATGACAAAAACGTAGCTGTGAGAACTTTTCTGCAAGACGCGCAATACACACCAATAAGTACATATTACGGCAGTTTCCAGGAGAAATGTACACCAGAAATTGTGAAACAGCGAGCACTTGTAATCGCTTTTTTTACACAGTTATGATTTCAGCTTTCAGCTTACTTTCCGGATGTAACAATCTTGCTCTGTAGCTCAGGCAGTACGGAATTGGACGTAGAAAGTTTAATCCATGGGTATACCAATCTCGTAAAAAACATGACTCACGATGAAAGAGCTGAAAGAGGAGAGATCAAAAACAAGCTAAAACAGCATGCTTGCGATTGCTTTTTTATGTCACACTGCTTTTGTTCATACTATCCGGTAGGTTTAGGTGTAGTGCAGATGGTACGTTATTATAAAATGTCACAAAGCATGTGACAAGTCAAGTCAGAACTACGATGACATACAAAACGTCACATTAAACGTACTGTACATTCATCTGTTCTGAGGGAAAAAATTAACACTTTTTTTAACACCACTCAGTGGACATTTCACATCTAATATATCAAGAAACATACATGGAGGTACGTATTTCGCATCTTTAAAAGCTGTTCCCACAGGTACGTTTCCGTCATGAAATCAGTAAAATTTTGGCAAATCGTACAAAAACAACAATGTAATATATCACATGTACAGTTGTGTTCAAAATAACAGCAGTGTGTCTAAAAACGTGAGTAAAGCTCAAAATCGTAATAACTTATTTCAATACACACAAATGCATTGGGAACACTGCACAATCTATTCTAAATCAAAACATGAATCAAAGTCAAACATTTACTGTATAAACTAAAATATATATAAATACTTATATTTAGTTGTATAACCAGAACTGCTTCACATCTGTGTTGCACGGAGTCAATAAACTTCTGGCACCGTTGAACAGGTATTCCAGCCCAGAATGATTGTACTACACACCACAATTCCCCTGCTTTTCTTGGTTTTGCCTCAGAAACAACATCTCACCCCACAAATTTTCTATGGTATTAAGGTCTGTGGATTGGGCTAGCCACTCCATAACGTTAATCTTGTTGGTCTGGAACCAAGATGCTGCTCATTACTGGTGTGTTTGGGGTCGTTGTCTTGTTGAAACACCCATTTCAAGGGTTTTTCCTCTTCAGCATAAGGCAACATGACCTTTTGGAGTATTTTAATGTACTCATACTGATCCACGATCCCTGGAATGTGATGAATAGACCCAGCACCATAGTATGAGAATTCATGATGCTTGCGCCACTATGCTTCACTGTCTTCACCGTGGACTGTGGCTTGAATTCAGTGTTTGGGTGTCACCTGATAAACTGCCTGTGGCCCCTAAACCCAAAAAGAACAATCCTGCTTTTATTAGTCCACAAAATATTGTGCCGTTTCTTTTTTAGGCCAGTCAGTGTGTTCTTTGGCAAATTGTAACCTCTTCAGCACCTGTCCTTATTTGCAGAGGCTTCTTGCCGATAACCAGTGTTGGGTAAGTTACTTTAAAAAAGTAATTAATTACTAATTACTTAATCAATGTTGTATTTAAAATACTTATCTAATTACTGTGTCTGAAAAGTAACTTAATTACACAATAAGTAATTTAACTAAATACTTCTTAAAATCCTTATAAACCTCGAGTGGACAAACAATAGAAATTAAACTCTTTAAATAATAAATAATTAAATAAAACATATGAGTCAAACATGAGATAGTTTAGAATTTCTGCTTTTTGAACCATCTTTATTACATTCTATAATAATAAACTTTTTTTGTAAGAAATGTAACCTTCTTTAGGTAAGAAGCACAATTCCTGAAAAAAAAAAAAAAAAAACTATATATATGTATATATATATATATATATATATATATATATATATATATATATATATATATATATATATATATGTGACCCTGGACCACAAAACCAGTCTTAAATCGCTGGGGTATATTTGTAGCAATAGCCAAAAATACATTGCATGGGTCAAAATTTTTGATTTTTCTTTTATGCCAAAAATCATTAAGAAATTAAGTGAAGTTCATGTTCCATGAAGATTTTTTTGTAAAATTCCTACTGTAAACATATCAAAATGTAATTTTTGATTTGTAATATGCATTGTTAAGAACCTAATTTGGACAACTTTAAAGGTGATTTTCTCAGTCTTTTTGATTTTTTTGCATCCTCAGATTTCTGATTTCAAATAGATGTATCTCAGCCAAATATTGTCCTATCCTAACAAACCATACATTAATAGAAAGCTTATTTATTGAGCTTTCA
>NC_133363.1:5987219-6084395 GCF_049309525.1 Garra rufa | reverse complement strand
ATTTGTAGCAATAGCCAAAAATACATTGCATGGGTCAAAATTTTTGATTTTTCTTTATGCCAAAAATCATTAAGAAATTAAGTGAAGTTCATGTTCCATGAAGATTTTTTGTAAAATTCCTACTGTAAACATATCAAAATGTAATTTTTGATTTGTAATATGCATTGTTAAGAACCTAATTTGGACAACTTTAAAGGTGATTTTCTCAGTCTTTTTGATTTTTTTGCATCCTCAGATTTCTGATTTCAAATAGATGTATCTCAGCCAAATATTGTCCTATCCTAACAAACCATACATTAATAGAAAGCTTATTTATTGAGCTTTCATATGATGTATAATTCTCAGTTTTGTCAAATTTAACATGATGACTGGTTTTGTGGTCCAGGGTCACATATACATATACATATATATATATATATATATATTCTGCAACATACTGTATCTGAAAAACAAAAAAGCTTAACTTAAGAAAAGTTAAACATGACATGTATCAACCTGTAAACATGAAACTTACTTTTAAATCAATGAGTACTATTTTCATACATAATGTAATCATGTTATGTGTTTCAACAAAGTGAAGTTAACTGTAACCTTGGTCCTTCAGACACTTTCTGCGCTGCCGAAGTAAAATCAAGTTTAGCAGGAGTTGCCGCGGGGTTATCCGTCGATGATGAACAAGGATCACTCAGAAGTGTTCGTCTATGCTGCTAGACGAACTATGATAGTTTTTTTCTCCCCAGGACAGCTTACATATTACTGTAATGTTCTTGTCTGCTTGTTTCAGAAAACTGAAGTAATGGGAATATTTCCATTTTGTAAAACAGCCACTCGCTTCAGCCGAGTCCGACATCTTCCGCTTTAGAATACGACTATGCAGCAAACTGGCGAGAAATCACGTTCACCTACAACTACAACGATTTTAAAGCGGCAGAGTTTACTTTTACCTTTAGAAGATTAATGAATAAAATTAAATAATGATATTCAGCGAGTTTAATTATTTTACAATGTAACGCAAGTACATTAAAAGTAACTGTAATTGAAATACCTAAAAATGAACAGTAATCAGTTCCTCTACTTTTTCAGTGGAAAAGTATTTTAATTACAGTACACACAACACTGCGGATAACTTGGCATCACATAGACGTCTTCTAATTGTTACAGTACTCACAGGTCAATGAAGACTTTCTTTGATCACCCTGGAGCTGATCACTGGCTGAGTTTTTGCCATTTTGGCTATTCTTCGATCCAATTGAATGGTAGCTTTTAGTTTTCTTCCACGCCTTTCTGGTTTTGGTTGCCATTTTAAAACATTTCATATCATTTTAGCTAAGCAGCCATTTTCATTATTTTTTGCACTTCTTTATATTTTGTCCTCTCTTATCAACTTTTTAATCAAAGTACGCTGTTCTTCTGAACAATGTCTGTAACAGCCATTTTACAGAGATTTTCAGAGAGAAATACACAGTACAACATTTGCTGCCTTCATCCTTAAATAAGGGCAACTTGTTTGACACCAGTTTTTCTCTAACTGAACTCCACACTACTATTATTTTGAACATGCCCTTTTCAATTAATGATTCAATTACATGGAATCAGCAGCATGTATATCATGACTGTTGGGTCTGTTAGTTTTCTATTACTCTAGTACACCTACTAGTAAATATTTTGCCATGTAGAAATATAATTTCTACCAAACACAGTGATTGATCTGGTTAGTGATGGTGGACTGCTATTATTTTGAACACAACTGTATGTCACCACAGGCAAGTTTTCCCAATAAGCCTGTATTGCGAAAACAATAACTGCAATAATACTGTATGCTTTGTAAAAGAAATGATTGTGCAAGGTAAGCTAAAAAGGGTAAGATTTAAATTATTCATGTCTAAAATACTATTTAATAAGACTGAATCAACCTGAATGCAACAGGTTACACCAACAAAGCATTATAAAGGGTCAGACTAGGTAGTATTACAAAAAAAAAACACAAAAAAAAAAAAACACATGCTATACAGTATAACCATAAAGGAAATGGTATAGAGAATATACGACTTTAGATACACTCACCTCCCTGTGGGAAGAACTGAGCGTAAATTTCCTTAAATGTTTCCTCGTTGACCACACCACTGGGGCATTCCTGAAAAACACAGATATAGACATTTCCATCACAATGTTATTGAGATGATGCTGAGGAGTGCTTTCACCAAGTGAACTATTATGTGCATGAACATACGAATAGGAAATGGCACCATAGCTGAGCAATAAACACATTATCCATTGTCCATTCTCATTCTAATGTGCATCGTAAATGAAAATGTGAAGCGGCAGGCAAACACATTGTGCTAAAAGTGCATTTGCAGGATTGAACGTAATCTCTCATGACTCTCCTTCATTTCAAATAAACGAGCTCAGAGAGATTGCAAGCGCTTGTCAGACTTTTCCATTTTTTTTGTCCAGTGTTCTTTACTGTAATAACACTCATCACTATATATGCATTGAAGTCTGCATGTTGCGTCAGCAATAAATTGTGAGGAATGTGCACACATTTGATTTTATTCGATGCTCTGAAAATCAGATCGACCTCCTCAAGATGGCCAACTAATAGTTTGCTCGTCTAATAAAACGCTCTCAGATGGTTTGGTTTAGTAAACCGGTTTATGAACGTCTCTTCAGAAATGATCATTTCAAGCGTGAGAATGAATCACGAGAGGATGACTGTTGTCTAACAACATCAGCGATGCAGTTTCTTTATTATTCTTATTAAGGGAGTTGCAATGGCTGTTATCCAAGACGCCTGGTGAAGCTAAATAAACTAGTGTATTTTTTATTTTTAAGATTGCAGCAGATATAAAAGATCAAATATCATAAAACCAATGATAGTCTGATAGTTAAACTGACTACAGATTAGTATTTAGCAAACCCTTTCTGCATTACTCGTGCACAATATGATAAACCAACTAAAATAAAGTGAAATCACATTATTAACAATATATCTCCCTTGATAACAGACATAAAAGCAATAAAAGGAACTAATGTCTTTGTCTTTGATTTGAAGTGTTAGATGTATCGGTTTAATTCACATGTTAAAAACTGTAATGTAGTTTATGGGAAGCACAATACCGAATTCTGATGGCTGGTTAACATTCGGCTTTATAAGGAGAAACAGATAAGTGGAATAGCAGCAAAGAAGCTTTAATATTTAATGCCGTTTGCAATTTAAAGTGAGTAATAGAGGTGGTATTTTTGTTGACACAATTTGTGCATTTATATGATGAAGACAAAAAAATCCCACACCCAGGGTACAAAATAAAGTCAAATCTGATGTTTATGCATTATAGCATCATTAACGGTCTTTTATACCTGTAACTTGTTTATGACATCTCATTTTGCACATATATATTTTCGCATAATGAAAGCAATCTGTCCATGGCATGTCATATAAAGGATCTTAACAAATGAACAATCCAAATTTATAATAGCTGAAACAGTGTCATTTGGACCCCAGGAATTATATTAGATTACACAGTAAAATGGAATGCTTTTCAAGATGATTGCAGGTGCTTTATCATAAATGGTTTGGCAATTGCAGCAATTATGAAACATGCTTTTACAGTGTAAAAGTGTATTTCAAGCAAGGTAAGTTCAGAAAATTGCTTAGAGCTCTTTAGTCTACATCTTTAATCCTAAGAGAGGTTTCTGTTATTTTCTGTTACCAGATGTAACTAAATAACCTAAATCATTTACTTCATTTGAACATACAGATTTATGCAATGTATCTACTTCATATATACATATATTTAACAAATTATGCAATTTATTTAACAATGGCCAAGTTACATCAAGTAAAATGAGTTCACAATTTCAACACTACAAATATAAGGACCTAAAACATTCTGATGAATTTCTAAACATAAGTTATGTACGTTCTATATATATTGTATCATCA
This sequence comes from Garra rufa, assembly GCF_049309525.1. NCBI lineage: Eukaryota > Metazoa > Chordata > Actinopteri > Cypriniformes > Cyprinidae > Garra > Garra rufa. Next base: position 6,080,452 of record NC_133363.1, on the reverse strand, counting down.
TTTGGCAGGAAATAACACAGTAAAAACACCATTAAATTCATATGACTTGTGGACTACAGTTTTCTGAAGCCAAATGGTAGCTTTACAGACTGCAACTTGAGTCATTATTCACTGATGTTCTGAAGTTTGCATTTCCAAAATGCAGTTTAAATGCAGCTTCAAATGGCTATAAATGAAACGATCAGTCATTTCTGAAACAAATTCACCATTTATACTTTTTAACCTCAAATGATGTCTGGTCTCGTCTCTGCGATGCACGTGTGTAATCTGGGTCAATACAGTATAGGTATGTAAAAAAACTCCTCTCTCATTTTCTTCTTCAACATCAAAATCGTCCTACATCACTGTTTTACCTTTTTTTGTAGGGTGTTTGATCTTGTTGGGGAAGAAAACAAGATGGGAATTTTTCGACATAGCCTAACTGTATTGACCATACTGAACCGGAAAAAAACAGAGTTCAAGCAGACTTATAGACAAGATGAGCGTTTGAAGTTAAAAAGTATATAAATTGTCAATTTGTTTTGAAAATGGCTGAAAATCTTCCTCGGCTGGGATCATTTAGAGCCCTTTGAAGCTGCTTTTTAAACTGCATTTTGGAACTTTAAACTTGGGGGCACCATTGAAGTCCACTATATGGAGAACATTCCTGATTTTTTTCCCTCAAGAAACATAATTTCTTATCAACTGAAGCAAGAAAGACCTGAACATCTTTGACAAGGAAGGGGGTGAGTAAATTATCTGTAAATTTTTGTTCTGGAAGTGAACTTCTCCTTCAACATAAAATGTGTCACATCTTCAAATGTGATGCAGTAAGTTTGAATATGCAAATTTATACAACAGTTCTTTCTGGTACCCGAATCGGATTGCCTAAGAGGAGTGCGATATTCTAATAATATTGGGACTCCAACTGTTTCACTGTTTGTATTACTCCGCTTGTGGAGTTTTTAGGTGATAATGTACTTGTTTAGACTTCAAATATGTGGTTTGTTGATAAAGATAAAGTCTATTTGAAAATTTGCTTAACCCTCTGGGGTCTGAGGGTGTTTTGGGGCCCTGAAGAAGTTTTGACATGCCTTGACATTTGTGACCCTGGACCACAAAATCAGTCATAAGGTTAAATTTTACAAAACTGAGATGTATACATCATATGAAAGCTCAATAAATAAGCTTTCTATTGATGTATGGTTTGTTAGGATAGGACAATATTTGGCCGAGATACATCTATTTGAATATCAGGAATCTGAGGGTGCAAAAAAATAAAAATACTGAGAAAATCACCTTTAAAGTTGTCCAAATTAGGTTCTTAACAATGCATTTTACTAATCAAAAATTACATTTTGATATATTTATAGTAGGAATTTTAGAAATTATCTTCATGGAACATGATCTTTACTTAATTTCCTAATGATTTTTGGCATAAAAGAAAAATCAATAATTTTGACCCATACAATGTATTTTTGGCTATTGCTACAAATATACCCCAGCGACTTAAGACTGGTTTTGTGGTCCAGGGTCACATTTGTGCTTTTTTCAGTATGTTAAAAACATATTAATGGCCTAAATCTAAATACATTGTAATCAGCACAAATTGGACTACAAAAATATGTAAGCAGCATGAATGTACATTTTTGAGTTTTTGAGAAAACAACGTTTATGCGTGCATAGTGAAAAACTAAATTTTTGAAGTCACTGAAATAAGGTCATGTAACACATACAGAATATTTGTTCACGGGACTTTTGAGTTTTTGTTCACGGGGCTGAGTTATAGTCTATTTTAATGACGCGTTTCTGAATGAAGATCACGGAGATCAACGCGGCAGACAGCACACCCTTTTTGTTTTCTTTATTTTGCAAAATCACAATATTTTTTTGGTTTTGTGAGTATATACAAATAAAAGTAGACCCTTTACAGATTCGATTGATGTACTGCTTTTATCTGTACAATCAGAAATGACAGAGTAATTGAAGTTCCTTTTGGGAAACTGCATGCCACAAAACGCGTATACGCGTTTGTCGACCCCAGAGGGTTAAATGTTTTCAGACATGTGAGAATTTGCCTCTGGCTCTAATGTGTCTAGTAGTGGTTAAGCATAAGATAATATTTGTTTTGGGTAAATCTTGGTCTCGTTGGCAAAATCTTACCATGCTATATTTTATCTAAATAAATGGCTGTATATCAGAGCACTGCCTTTGTACTTTTGACTGAATTTTCTAGCAACTTTTATGATGGCTGTTGTTGTTTATTAAACATTATTATTCAATCAATAATATTTTATATAAATAATAGTAGGTTCATGTTTAATAATAGTATTTAGTATTGGGAAACTGTGTGTTTTATATTGAAAGTCAGAAACCCTGTTGTAAACATAGAAGTTATTTTTACGTTCAACGGTTTCAACCTTTTAAGACAAAGCCAAGAAATGCACTGAGCAATTCTGTCATTGGAAATCACCCTTAACAGACGAAAGGATAGTACAACGAATGAATGTTTTATTGTGAATGTGATACTGAGCTGAAGAATGAATGCTGTATCAGATGCAGGTAATCACACTTGCTAGGTTAAATTTCTCCCTTATAATGCTCTACTCCAACTGTCAAACAGGGAATCGAATCCATGGCGGAAGGAAGTAGTTCACACAAAAGAGGGTTGTTGTTATGTATTTACACACTTGTGCTTCTAACTGTTGTAAACCCAATATATTCTCATAGCTGTGAGATATGGCTGTATATCGGCGCAGCTGTGATTTAACCACAGGCAATCACAGTTTGAAAATGGCCTGATATTTCCAAGGTCTTCATGACTGTTGAAACAATAAAAGACTGGGTAAACTAATTCTTTAAGAACTTTTTGGAAAACACATTCAGTGTTTGGACCTGACGTAATGAAGAGTCCCTCTGCAGGGAAAAATAATTGACTTTTATAAAGTGGCCTCATGTACCAGTACAAGGCAAAACTCTGAGCAATAAAATGACATGAAAATCAAATAATCAGAAACCAGCCTCTGGCGCTCAGAGCCAGATATGAAACCTCATTACAGTATTCCCTTTGCTGTGTATTGAGCAACTAGAAGGACTGAAAGGAGTTGTGCTGAGCTGGGAGAACTGTGTGGTTTTTGATACAAGCACAGCACAGGAGGGATTTGTTCTTAGATCATGCTTTTACATTCTTCAATAAAAGACATTTTACTGACTGTTACACTCTTAGACAAACAGTCTGAATCTGTCAGCCTGGTTAAAAGGATTCAACCATGCATAAATGGATGTACTATATAGAAAACATATGTCTTCAATATACAGTATGTCGCCTTCGTGAAAGCTTGCCCTCGTGATGAACTTCCACTGCGCCTTTGTGCATTTCATTAAAGTACAGTGATGGAGGCAACATAATCTGTGCCGAGCAATCTTAAAATAACCAGGTAAGTGTTTAGGACCTACAAATACCTGACTGTATGATACCCATGCTTTCCAACTAAAGTGATGCCTCTTAACACATTCAGTTCATTCTCATCTTCCCTTGAGACCTATATTTGGGACACAACAAGCTATAGAGAGTCAACTTCATCTTCCTATTTCAACATTTTTAAAGAGATAGACTGAATCCCATAACAATACAATCCAACTAAAGTTTTTTTTTTTATTATCAGTGATATTTTTTTTAGGATCCACTGGTGAGCAAGTGAGGTGCTACTATTCTCCAAATCTGTTCTGGTGAAGAAACCAACTCATCTACATCTTGGATAGCCTGAGGGTGAATAAAATCTAAACTAATTTTCATTTTTGGGTGAACTATTCCTTTAAAATAACATTTCCAAAGGCTCACTGTACGCTGCCATGATATGCATGTTTAAATGGCAATCCTGCATTGAGAATTTTTTTAATTACAACAAAACCAGTCTGAAATGTGTCCTCTCCAACACCAATTACCTTGGACTCAGCTACATGAAAGAAGCCCTACAGTATGTTGTTTTGTCTAATCCAGCACTTCATACCGTTGACATAAAAAGGCTGTGTCTGAGAAAGTCCTGTGTTGTTACAGTGAGCTCTGGTTAATTAAAAGGGATTGTTTTGTGTTGCTGTCATCCACTGTCTTTAGTGCAGGCAGCGTGAGAGAGACCCCGTGTAATTACCTTTTAAGAGAGACACACGGCTCTCATCAGTAACCATCACTGCCAAAGTCTTCTCAACATTATCAAAACTCCAGGAGCAATGCAGGGTTCATTAACACCGTTAAGATACACAGGCTGTAATTAAAAGATTTTTTCAGCTTGCTGAAGCATGATCATTCACTGACTGCACACTGAGGATCGGGGTTGAAATATCTGGCATATTTGGTGTCAGTTTACCACTAATTCATGGGATAATACAACCGAAATACCACAAAGGAAAAGTCTAAATGAAGCCTGGAATGATTCTGAAATACTCCGTTAGTAGCAGATTTAGCTAATTTTACTTTTTTGCAGCTAATTTGCAGATAATCAAGTTTAATTTAGGTCCTGGTCATTTGTGGAGTGTAATTAAGCTAGTAAGAAGCAATATGACCACCATCTTTCATAAAGTGAAATCTCTTCATCTGTAAAATCTGTTATGAACAGATTATTGCATGACTTTCACTGATCTACAAGGTTGAATTCTTCTATACAAAAATCTTCAGATTTCTCTCAGCACTATTTGGTTTTGTATTCCCGAGTCTGATCAAGATTCTGATCTGATCAATAGACTTATTTTCATTTATTTAAGGGTTCAATCTCGTATCGCTGAAACCCTATTGTAATTGTTAGAATGGTCACGGATCAGCGATCTCCATGTAAAACTGATTGTGCAGACCAAACCGTAAGTCGTAGAGACTTGAAACTTGGAGGGATGGTTGTACTCACACCACCTACAACGTCACCAAGGCTCACCCCAATTGGCCTGAGTGGGGTGCTCATAACTCCTAAACCATTGCAGTCTCAAGTGTCTTAGACATTGGAATCCTTGGCTCACACCAGACAAAACAATACCTTTTCGGGTATTTACCCTGGAGAGCGAATATCAATAATTATAATTATTAAATTTCCAACTCACTGTCACAAAGCAATGCAAAAACATTAGAAAGGGGCAGTGCCCCTTTTAGTAAAATGCCTATGACTCCTGAACAGAATGAAATATCTCCATCAAACTCAGAACACTAATGTAATGGTGCGTTCACACCGGACGCGACTTGCGCGGAAAAAACGCGGTATTCGCGCTTAGTTGAACGCTTGAACATTTGAGTTTACTCGCGCCATTCGCACGTGACATTTTCTTCACAACAGACGCGAATTCGCGTCATGGGAGGGGCTTCTGCCACTCGTCAGCGGGAAAGTAGTTGTAAAATAGGTGAATGAGCTCAATTTGCCAGCTTTAGCTTGCTTGTAGTCTCAATATGTGTGTATATGTAGGTCAAATTGAGTAAAGAGCGTTTTTTAAAACTAACCAGATTGTCCGACCTCTTCACTCACTTTCTTCCTAGCCAAATCCTTTTTATTCCTGTTTCTACAAAAGTCCAAAGATGTATTGTACAGCCCCGAGTAACCACAGACAGCAACGGTGATTTTGTCCTCCATTGTTGTTTCGGATTTCTGCCTCCGTCACTACTAGAGCAAGCTCCTGATTGGTTAACGCGGCGCGGATTTTCGCCAAAGTTCAGATTTTTGAACTCCCGCGTTTCGCGCGGCAATCGCTTGAAACGCTCAATGCGCGCCGCTTCATTCGCGCGTTTCGCGCCGCAGGATGGCTATTCGCGTCTTTGCATTGACTTAACATGTAAATCACTCGCGCTTGCCGCTTCATTCGCGTCCGGTGTGAACGCACCTTAACGTCAAATTTGCGCTCAGTGCCGCTGGCAACGCCACAACGCCACTGCTTTGGGGAGTGTCAAATTTAGAGCAGAGCACGCCTCTGAAAAACAATGTTTACACCCTGTTTGCGCTTCATTTGTCTTTTTTAATGGCGGCTTACAAAATAAACTGTAGCATATAATGAAAACATGCAAAGTACATTTACTTTTCAATACTACGTGATTTCAGCTCAGTAATCCACCAGTTTCGGAAACACGCGTCATAGTCTTTCCTTGCCAACTTCTCACACCGATTGGTTGTCGCCGGCGTTTTGCGCTCGAAATTTGCATGAAGTTGAGGAATGCCCAACCTTTTGACGCTCTCTGCTGCTCTCAACGCTTTCTCCGCGCCGCTTCCAATCCCAAAATGCACCACGCGACCGTTTACGCGCAACTTCCATATGAATGAATTGAAAACGCTCGCTTCGCCCCGCTCGCTACGTGCCAGTGTGAACGCACCGTAACGGTGCGTTCACACTACAGCGTCAAATTTGTGCTCAGTGCCGCTGGCAACGCTACAACGCCACTGGTTTGGGGAGTGTCAAATTTAGAGCAGAGCACGCCTATGGAAAAACAATGTTTACACCCTGTTTGCGTTTCATCGTCATCTTTTAACGGCGGTTCGCAAACTAAACACTGGCATGTAATGAAAACATGGAAAGTGCATTTACTTTTGCATGCCTTTTTTAATGATATGTGATTTCAGCTCAGTAATCCATCAGTTTCGGAAACACGCATTATAATCTTGCCTTGCCTACTTTTCACAGCGATTGGTTGTCGCCCGGCGTTTTGCCCTCGAGATTTGCATAAAGTTGAGGAATGTCCAACCTTTTGACGCTCTCAGCTGCTCTCAACGCTTTCTCCGCGCCGCTTCCAATCCCAAAATGCACCACGCGACCGTTTACGCTCAACTTCCACATGAATAAATTGAAAACGCTCGCTTCGCCCCGCTCGCTACGTGCCAGTGTGAATGCACCGTAACGGTGCGTTCACACTACAGCGTTAAATATGCGCTCAGTGCCGCTGGCAACGCTACAACGCCACTGCTTTGGGGTGTGTCAAATTTAGGGCAGAGCACGCCTCTGAAAAACAATGTTCACACCCTATTTATGTTCCATTGTCTTCTTTTAACGGCGGTTCGAAAACTAAACTGTAGCATATAATGAAAACATGCAAAGTACATTTACTTTTGCTTGACTTTTTCAATAATATGTGATTTCAGCTCAGTAATCCACCAGTTTCAGAAACACGCGTCATAATCTTGCCTTGCCTACTCTTCACAGCGATTGGTTGTCGCCGGCGTTTTGCGCTCGAAATTTGCATAACGTTGAGGAATGCCCAACCTTTTGACGCTCTCAGCCGCTCTCAACGCTTTCTCCGCGCCGCTTCCAATCCCAAAATGCACCACGCGACCGTTTACGCTCAACTTCCACATGAATGAATTGAAAACGCTCGCTTCGCCCCGCTCGCTACGTGCCAGTGTGAACGCACCGTAAGACCTCAATCTGAGGTTGCAGAACAAAGATCGCAGAGCTTGGCCACTTGGTGGTGCTATAAGAGAGAAAAAGTTAAAAATAGCTATACCTATGCAACCATTTGTCCTATCAACATGAAAATCCAAAGTGCCACAAGCATCTATAAGGGCATTTGTGTATCTCAAAAAAACATGTCCCCCATTGGCAGATGAAGTTTGAGCACCTATTAGACATGGTTAATAGAGGCCGATCAGAACGAAAGCCGTTGGGATTTTTTGACTCACCGCTCCAAAGGTCTGTGAAAAATTTGAAGGAAATTCGGCCACTGGGGGGCGATATTGCATTTTTCAAGGGCGTGAACAATTGTGCATTGTACAGTTTTTCGCACATACATGCAATTCAGACCGGTCGCCTGAGGAGAGGCGCGCTCAGCATTTAAACAGCGGCGGTGATGAGGCTTCATTCAATTCACGTGATCCTCATCACACGCCGCCAGCCCGGGATGTTTTCGCGCCCCTCCTCTCCCATACACACCCACTCCCGTCGGGAGCCTGGAGAAAGGCGGTGAATAAGGGGCGGGGCGGTGATGATAATTAATATATATATAGATAGATAATACAATATATATATGCAGTATGTATATGACAGAACTCCTCATTTTGGATAACTTTGCCTCTAGAACCACTGCTGTCAATCAAATGATTGATAAGATGTAAAAAAAAAAACTACTTTTGCAAACTAGTCCTAGGTTTTTCGCACAATCTGGTAAAAAAAAAACACTGCATTACATAATTATGTTATATAATTATTTTTGAAATTTGCCCCTTTGGGAAGTTATAACGGGTCGCTTAGAAAAGGGGCCTGTCTGAATTTACTGAAAATCCTATAAATCCTAAAGAAAAACTCAAAACTTCACGAAATGATTCTAAACAAGCGTGCAAAGTTTTAAGGAGATCAGACAACAGCCGGTGCTATAACAGTGATAACGGTGATATAAACGTTACAAAACATAATATTTGTATGGTAAATTACCTGCATCTGCAAAAAAAGCTTGCTACATAATGTCTTTTTTCATATGAGTTTAAACCCTGGTAATCGCTGCTTGCAGCTATATTTTAATTAATTTTGCTTAAGGTGGGAGTCCTAGTGTTGATATGAAAAAAGAAGAAAAAAGTAGCATTTAAAAACTTGTTTATTCATTTAAATGTCTTTCAAATCCTGATCAGTAAAAAGTTAAATAAAGGGAAAATTCACCCAAAAATTAAAATGTCATTATTTACTCATCCTCATTTGTTCCTCTGCTAAACACAAAAGAAGATATTTTGAAAAATTCTGGTAACCAAACAACTGATGGTAGATCTTTGATCAAAAATACTGTAAAAACTGTAATATTGTAAATTTGAAATAACTAGTAATTACTATTTTAATATTTTAAAATATAATGTTTCTGTGATGGCAAAACTGGATTTTCCACAATCATTGCTTACATCCTCCAGAAATTATTCTAATAATTCTGATTTGCGACTTATACGTTTCTTATGTTTCTTACGTTAAAAAAAAATAATTTCTTCTAAAACAAATCCTACCGATCACAAAATTTTGAGTATGAATGCATGATTTCTGCCTCCACTGTCTGACCACTGTCTGTTGGTTTCCAATAAATAAATGAACAAACAAAAGTAATATGGACCGTTTTCTATCTGACTAGCACTGGTGTGCTTTGAAACACAGAAAAAGATCTTAATGGATGAAGAGAAAACCCTTTCTAATGGCAAGTAAAACCAGTGTGGGCCAACAAAGAAATATATCAACATGAGAATAACAAGCTGTGGTGAGCCAAGCCGGTCCCACATGACACAACTGATGAATGCACACTTTCAATATGTTGCGTGTGCAAGTCTATACAATTCACAAGACCGTAGGGTGGCCAGTTCACTATTTGAGGTTTCAGAAGAAAGCTCATGTGCCCTTTTCTTCAGCCCTACAACTCTATCATCAAAGTGTGCAGTCAGAGGATGCACGTGAGGGCTTAGGGGGGCATTTGGGACAGGACCCTTGACAATGATTGACTAATTAAATCTCTTTTGAAGGATTTTAGAACTTGATAGATAAAAATCCAAGAAAAAGAAGCAATCAGAAATGGTGACATTTAAAGTGAAATGATAAAAAAAGAAAACTGATTTAGCATTTACAGTATCTGGGACACCACAAGGGAAAATGAATAAGACAGTATTGAGGGTGCTAGAAAACCTCAGTGCAGTCATCACCTGTCAGCAGACTGTGTGTGTGTGTTCTGAGGGAAGGATTACTGTCTTCTGATATCGTCCCTTGAGAGTCTGATAATAAAGGACCTTTGTGCCACTCTCACGCTTTGTCACCTGACAATTTGGGTCGAGTTAATTTGGTGTTGTCTCATTACATTGTGCACCAGAGGTGAGAAAGGACATTTATGCCTCAGGGACACTCTAGAGACCTTTCATGACCTGATTATTGTAAAAAGCCTGATAGTATATCTGCAAAGTTTGGCATGTTCCACATCAAACCAGCGCTCTCAAGAAAAAAAAAAATCAATAACTTTAAACCGAATGCAATTGAATTCAAAATGAAAGGAAGAAATCAAACTCTGTTTGTGATGTCAGAAGAATTAACTCACATTCTTAAAGCCCCGATAGAGGATTTGAAGCTCTTTGCGTGAGAAACGCGTTTGAGCCTCCAGCTGCTCCAAAGCTTCTGGTCGATGCCGCACAGCAGACAGCTCCAGCTCATCCTCAACGCTATCTGTAGAGAAACACACAATATCAGGGTTACCATCCAGCTGCTCACACTCAGGTGTTAATCTTAGGATCTTCTTTTTGAAAAATAGTGGACCAAATGATGACAATATAAGCACTGAGGATAATACACTTGGTATTTGACAGGGAATATCATATCTATAACATTTAATCAGATATAAGACCTTTTTTAATTCATGAGAATGTAAAAACACAATTTTGGCAGAAATCATACACAGTTACATCAATACAACACTAGATGGCCACAAGCCACCGGATCATTCATTTCATCCAATTCATTCAAAAGCACTAATTTCTTCATAAGCAAAAACGAGCGAATGCCTGAGTGAGCACTGAATCATTCTTTCAAATGTTTTGGTAAAAAAATACTGATTTACTCATTAACAAAAAAGTGAATGTCTGTATTAGCGAGTCACTGAATCATTTACTCAACCAATTTGCTCAAAAACACTGATTCATTCATTAACAAAACAGGCAAATGCATGTATGAGTATCATTCACTCAACCAATTTGTTCAAAAACACTGATTTATGTTATAAAAACAAGTCAATGTCTGTACAAGTAAGTCATTGTAGCATTCACTCAGCTAGTTTGCTTAAAAAAACACTGATTTATTTAAACATTTAATAATTCACTCAACGATTAAAAAAAAGATTAATTCATGAACAAAAAAGTGAATTTCTGTAAGACTGAATTATTCACTCAAGTGAATGTTAGACAATGAATCATTCTCAAAGATTTCAACAAAAACACAGATTCATTCATGAACAAAGCAAGTGAATGCATGTATGAGTGAGTGATTTAATCATTCACACATACAGTTTGCTCAAAAAGACTGATGCATTCATTAACAAAAAATGCAAATGTCTGTACGAGTAAGTCATTGAATCATTCGCTCAACCGATTTGGTCAAGTCAATGTTAGACAATGAATCATTCTCAAAGATTTTGACAAAAACAGATTCATTCATGAACAAAGCAAATGAATGCATGTATGAGTGAGTCATTTAATCATTCACACAGACAGTTTGCTCAAAAAGACTGATGCATTCATTAACAAAAAATGCAAATGTCTGTACGAGTGAGTCATTGAATCATTCGCTCATCCAATTTGGTCAAAAACACTAATTCATTTATTAACAAAACAGGTGAATGCCTGTATGACTATCATTTACCCAACCAATTTGTTAAAAAACACTGATGTATGTTATAAAAACAATCCATGTCTGTACAAGTGAGTCATTGAATCTTTCACTCAGCTAGTTCCCTTAAAAAACACTGATTTATTCATGAACAAAAATAAGTGAATGTCTGTAAGACTGAATTATTCACTCAACAATTTCGGCAAAAACACTGATTCATTCTTGAACAAAACAAGTGAATGTCTGTATGAGTGAGTCATTGAATCATTCGCTCAACCAATTTGATCAAGTGAATGTTAGACAATGAATCATTCTGATTCATTCGCTCAACTGATTCATTCATTAAAAAAAGAGTGAATGCCTGTATTAGTGAGTTACTTATTCATTTAACTGATTTGTTCAAAAACACTGATTTAATCATTAACCAAAAAAGTGAATGTCTGTAAGACAGTTAATCATTCACTGAACAATTTAGACCAAAAAAAAAGATTCATTTTGAACAAAACAAGTGAATGCCTGTATGAGTCAGTCATTGTATCATCTACTCAACTGATTAGGTCAAAAACACTAATTCGTTCATTAATAAAATTAATAGAAAAAAACTGCAAATGTATGTGAGTGAGTCATTAAATCTTTCACTCAACCAATTTGCTCAAAAACAAAAAAAATCATTCACAAACATAAGTTTATGTCTCTATGAGTGAGTCATTGAATCCTTCACTTAACCGATTTGTTCAAAAGCACAGATTCATTTAAGAACAAAGCACCACTAATGCTCAGAGATGCACAACAATTCATTATGCTTTGACTTGACACAATTTTTGGGAAAGCAAAAACGCAAAGGAACTGGCAATTCATTGTCTAAAATGCAACTTGCCCAATATTAACTTCTCGTTTTTTTTATTTTTTGGTATAAAAGCAGCATCACACAGTGAATATAGCAAATATATACCATTCTGTCAGACTGACAAGGTTCTAGAGCAAATCCCAAATATTCAAAGCAATCTGTTCTTAGACTTTCCATATGACTATAGTATCTTATCAGGCCTTGGCATCTCAAACTCATTAAACTTCAATCTAAAAAAGCGTTCAGTTCACATATGGCCCCTGATAAAATTGTACTTCTGGACAACTGTGTTTCTCAACATTAACTTAGATCATCTAGCATCCAATATGATGAGTGCCTCAGATATACATGTTATTCACACCCCTAAAGGCTAAATAATCTTTAAAAATAATGAGTGAGAACAGAAGCCAATAAAACAATGAAATGTAGAGCGAGTCTCTTAACATTAATCAATGGGGAGGCACAGTGATTACTGTGACACCTGAAGCGTGGAAGACTAATGGCTGACATGTGACCCTCTTGTCCACAGAAGACGACTCATCAAACGTTTGGCAAACAGAACTGACATATATGAACATCATTTTCTAATCTCGTCCTTCAGGGAGTATAGCGACCACATGCAATCAGAGTAATTGTAGTATCATTACCGCTTCATGCTAACAGCCCTGTTTCAGAACACAATGCATAAATGTTTAAACAGCAGCATTCTTTGCCATCTAAAGTTGTTCATTAAAAACACAAACAAAATAGAGCATTTTAACAATCAGCAATTACTATGACAATTAATCATTCCTAGCCAACCTCCAGAATTCAATACAATTGATATTTAGGATTTGCTGCACTGTTGTTGTTCCCTTAATATATAAAATTGTCAATACTGTACAGTTTGCTGGGTTTTGGCTTTTCAGCGAACATAACCCAAGAACTGAGCAGGAGGTATTCAGAGGATGTACTCAAAATCAAATCCAATGTAAAACTCAGCAGCTAAAAGACTTGAAATTAAATGTCTGTAGCTCGCATAAAAATATGAAAAGAGTAAGATAAAGAAATACAGAGGTCAAAGATGAAATAGTGAACAAAAGGACTGACTTGTGAAAAAGAAGTAGACTTTAGCATACTTTTAAAAAGAGTATATTATGTTAATAAAAGACATTCATATAGATATGAATGGTTTCAGACAGTTAGGGTATGTTGAAAAACTCCCGTCTTATTTTCTTCCTCAACTTCAAAAATCATTTCAAAATCATTCTGCATTGCTGCAAAAGTACCGACCCAGTGTTTGCAAAGTGAACATGCAAAGAAGATCAAACACCCTTAACGAAAAAGGCAAAACAGCGATGTAGGACGATTTTGAAGTTGAGGAAGAAAATAAGATGGGAGTTTTTTGACATACCCTGTCTTGAATTGTAAAAAAGGAGTTCTGTGCGAGAAAAGGCAGTGCGAGAAAAGACAAGCAATTAAGGCTAAGAAGTATTTAAATTGTAATAAAAAAAAATTAAATATCATTAAAGATCATTTCTCTAGATGAGACCCTTTTTCCTCAGCTGGTATTGTTTGAGCCAGTTGAAGCTGCATTTAAACTGCATTTTGGAAGTCCACTATATGGAGAAAAAAAGAAATATTTTCCTCAAAAAACATAGTTTCTTTATGACTGAAGAAAGAAAGACATGAACATCTTGGGTGACAAGACGTTTTATTATTTTTGTTCTAAAAGTGAACTTCTCCTTTAAGAAGGATCTAATGACATCTTTATGTGTAGGCCTACATGAATTATGGTTAAAGTAATGTTGAATGTTCTGGCAAACATTTAAGGTGAACTAAAGTATACTTTTATGTAATTTCTGTTGAAACCTGTTATGTTATGCAATTAAATATAATTGCAATTACACATTTGTAATGATAAAGTTGCAATTTAGTACATTTAAAATGTATTAACTTTAAATGCAATACTGAATAACAGAAAAATGTACTTTCAAGTAAAACTTTCAATTTGAAATTCTTACAAAGTGCACTGTTTATAAGATTCATTTCACCAAAAGCAAAATCTAAAATTCTTACATCATTTATTGGTAACCAAACAGTTGATGATTTAGCTTCCATAGTAGGGGAGAAAAACAAAACAAAACAAAATTATACAAAGTCAATGACTACCGTCAACTGTTTGGTTACCAACATTTTTCAGAATATCTCCTTTGGGGTTTGGAACATTTTTAGGTGAACTGTCTCTTTAGGTACACTTAATTGGCCTTTTATTTCATTAATATTATATAATATGCAAGTGCACATTCAATGCAATTAAGTGCACTTCTTTTTCACAAGCGTGTGGACAATACACTAATAGCAGTAGAGCTCTCTGGGGAAAGATGTTGGAGGTTTGTTTTGAAAGAGGATTTGCCTTGGGTACTGGTGGATGGTGCTTTGGTAGAAGAGCATAGGAACAGCTTCTTGAGCCGTGCCGTAACTCCACGCCTGCTGCCGTTACCTAGGAGATACAGCGTGAGTGTCACCACAGCAACCAGGGTCGAGCGGAGCATAGGGGGTGGCGGCAGCATGCTGACATGAGTTCATCAAGCAAAGGAGGCATGGGTGTGTAGTTTCGTGGGGGGGGTTTTGTGGCGTGCAAATGATATTTTCTAAACCCTCAAACCGCAACCTAACCATGACAGAAATCTACATATTCAGATTTTCATAAAGATGATTTACTTGGTTTATTAAACTGGTTTTCTCATGAGTATAATTTGCAGGTTCTCACAACGTAGGTGATTTTAGGTTTTACGGTCATTGTGGGGACATTTGATCCCTGCAGTGAAAGCAAAAACTGTCCCATCTCCACACTGAACCAGTTCACTGACCTTAAATATGTTTATGAATAAAATCACTTATCTATAGAAGCCTGTTTCCACTACCGGATTAAAAAATAAATTCTTCTTGTCTCACAATTTAGACTTTTCTTCTTTCTTCTTCTGACTTAACAACTCAAAATTGCAAGTTTATTTTGCAATTCTGAAAAAAAAAAAGTTAGAATTGTGAGATATGAACTTGGTAACTTCCGAATTGCAACATAAACTTGTGATTTTGAGTCAATATAAATAATAAAGTCAATATTGCACCATATAAAAGTCGCAATTGCATGTTATAAAGTCAGAATTTTATGAAAGGCCATTTCCGCCATTAAATAGAAATAAAGAAAAATAAATGAGACTTTTTATCTGTCAATTCTGACTTTTTTCTCGCAATTGCAAGCTCTAAAGTCAGAATTGTGAGACATAAACTTGCAATTCTGAAAATAAAGTTGAATTTCTGAGAAATAAAGTTGAATTTCTGAGAAACAAAGTCACAATTCTGCTAAATAAAGTTGAATTTCTGAGAAATTGACTCAATTCTGAAAAATAAAGTTGCATTTCTGAGAAATAAACTAAATTCTGAGAAATAAAATTTTAATTCTGAGAAATAAAATTTTAATTCTGAGAAATGAATTTTCAATTCTGAGAAATAAAGTCATAATTCTGAAAAATAAAGTTGCAATTCTGAGAAATAAAGTTGCATTTCTGAGAAATAAAATTTTAATTCTGAGGAAGTCACAATTCTAAGAAATAAAGCCGCAATTCTGAGAAATAAAGTCACAATTTGGAAAAAGTCACAATTCTGAGAAATAAAGCCACAATTCTGAGAAATAAAGTTGCAATTCTCAGAAATAAGGTCAAAATTCTGAGAAATAGGGTCGCAATCATGAGAAATAAAGTCTCAATTCTGAAAAATCAAGTTGCAATTCTAAGTAATAAAGTTGCAATTTGGAGAAATAAGGTCACAATTCTGAGAAATAAAGTCACAATTCTGAGCAATAAAGTCACAATTCTGAGCAATAAAGTAGCTATTCTGCTCTTTTCTCTCTTCTGATTCAATTTTTTTTCTGTTTAAAAGTACTTTTATTCTCAGAACTGTGAGATATGAACTTGCAATTCTGAGAACAGTCCTTTTTTTCTCTCAGTCGCAATTGCAAGTTTATATCTCACTATTCTGAAAAAAAAAGTTAGAACTGAGATTAAAAGTTGCAATAACTTTTAAAAAAGAATTATTCAATGGTGGAAACGGGCTTCAATAGAATTGAAATATAAACAATTCTGAGAAAAAAAGTTAAAGGAATGATCAAATATTAATTCTGACTTTTGTTTCAGAATTGCAAGATATATAGCAAGAAATGAAGTCAGAATTTGGAGATATAAATAATTAAAAATGTTTACATCTCACAATTCCAGTAACTGGGAGTTTTTGCAATTTTTTAGCAAGTTGCAATTTTTAAAGCTAGGACTGTGTGAAATAAATTCACAATTGCATGTTATAATGTAAGAAGTATTATATTATCTCGCAATTCTGACTTTATTTCTCAGATTTGCAAGTTTATGTTACACAATTCTGACTTTATACCTCGCACGGTTTTTGACTGTAACTCGCAGTTGCAAGTTTATATCATGCAATTCTAAGAAAAAATTCTGAATTTTGAGATAAAAAGCCGCAATTATCTTTTTTTTATTTTTATTCAGTGGTGGACACACGCTTCCATGCTTATCAGTACAATTAAGATTTGCAAAACAGCAATTCACAAAGTATCTCAAGGTCTAATAATCAATTAGAAACTATCTGTACATTTACATGGCATGTTTTCTCATTAAGGACTAAACAAGCTTATTGTTGCACTATGGATAATGAGCGTGGCCTTCGCTTCAGCACACGTACGCTTATGTAGCAAGATTGAATTTCCTGTGGGGAGCTTTGAAGTGATTTCGAGGGCCACAGACGAGGTCAACACAGCCGCATTCTCATTCAGCACCATGAAGGCTAAACACTCTGTGTCTTATCTGTATGGCAACAGCCGTTTAGAGATTGTAATCTGGGTAATAAGCATGAAACCATGAAATTAAGTTAAACCACATGGTTACCTTAATCTTTCAACTGTTTTTTGTATTTGCACTTGTTGAAATGTAAAATCCTTATTATCCCATCTATTTAACAAATGCAAATGTGACCCTGGACCACAAAACCAGTCTTAAGTAGAATGGGTTTATTTTTAGAAATAGCCAACAATACATTATCTGGGTCAAATTTTTCGATTTTTCGGTTAGACTTTAGAATAGGTAACACTTATTCACTATTAACTACGACTTTTCCCTCAATAAATTCCTAATTTGCTGCTTATTAATAGTTAGTAAGGTAGTTGTTAGGTTTAGGTTTTGGGTAGGATTAGGGTTGTAGAATAATGTCATGTAGAATAAGGCATTAATATGTGCTTAATTAGTACTAATAAATGGCCAATATTCTAGTAATATGCATGCAACTAAGTCATAGTTAATAGTGAATAAGTGTTACCTATTCTAAAGTGTCACCGATTTTTCTTTTATGCCAAAAAATCATTAGGATATTAAGTACAAATCATGTTCCATGATGATATTCTGTAAATTTCCTACTGTAAATTGATCAAAACTTAATTTTTATTAGTGATATGCATTGCTATGAACTTCATTTGGACAATTTTAAAGGTGACATTTTATTTTTTATTTTTGCGCCCTCAGATTTCAGATTTTTAAATAGTTGTATCTCGGCCAAATATTGTCCTATCCTAACAAAAATGGAAAGCATATTTATTTATCTTTTAGATGATGTATAAATCTCAATTTTGAAAAACTGACACTTATGACTGGTTTTGTGGTCCAGGGTCACAAATAAGTATTTTAAGCATGCAAAAAAAAAAAAAAAAAAATTAAAAATTATATATATATATATAATCTCTCCGTTCCTGACGCGGCGGTGACCGCTCTCTCTGTTCCTGACGCGGCGGTGACCGCTCTCTCTGTTCCTGACGCGGCGGTGACCGCTCTCTCTGTTCCTGACGCGGCGGTGACCGCTCTCTCTGTTCCTGATGTGGCGGTGACCGCTCTCTCTGTTCCGGACGCGGCGGTGACCGCTCTCTCTGTTCCTGACGCGGCGGTGACCGCTCTCTCTGTTCCTGACGCGGCGGTGACCGCTCTCTCTGTTCCTGACGCGGCGGTGACCGCTCTCTCTGTTCCTGACGCGGCGGTGACCGCTCTCTCTGTTCCTGACGCGGCGGTGACCGCTCTCTCCGTTCCTGACGCGGCGGTGACCGCTCTCTCCGTTCCTGATGTGGCGGTGACCGCTCTCTCTGTTCCGGACGCGGCGGTGACCGCTCTCTCTGTTCCGGACGCGGCGGTGACCGCTCTCTCCGTTCCTGATGTGGCGGTGACCGCTCTCTCCGTTCCGGACGCGGCGGTGACCGCTCTCTCCGTTCCTGACGCGGCGGTGACCGCTCTCTCCGTTCCTGATGTGGCGGTGACCGCTCTCTCCGTTCCTGACGTGGCGGTGACCGCGCTCTCTGTTCCTGACGCGGCGGTGACCGCTCTCTCTGTTCCTGACGCGGCGGTGACCGCTCTCTCCGTTCCTGACGTGGCGGTGACCGCTCTCTCCGTTCCTGACGCGGCGGTGACCGCTCTCTCCGTTCCTGACGTGGCGGTGACCGCTCTCTCCGTTCCTGACGCGGCGGTGACCGCTCTCTCCGTTCCTGACGTGGCGGTGACCGCTCTCTCTGTTCCTGACGCGGCGGTGACCGCTCTCTCTGTTCCTGACGCGGCGGTGACCGCTCTCTCTGTTCCTGACGCGGCGGTGACCGCTCTCTCCGTTCCTGATGTGGCGGTGACCGCTCTCTCTGTTCCGGACGCGGCGGTGACCGCTCTCTCTGTTCCGGACGCGGCGGTGACCGCTCTCTCCGTTCCTGATGTGGCGGTGACCGCTCTCTCCGTTCCGGACGCGGCGGTGACCGCTCTCTCCGTTCCTGACGCGGCGGTGACCGCTCTCTCCGTTCCTGATGTGGCGGTGACCGCTCTCTCCGTTCCTGACGTGGCGGTGACCGCGCTCTCTGTTCCTGACGCGGCGGTGACCGCTCTCTCTGTTCCTGACGCGGCGGTGACCGCTCTCTCCGTTCCTGACGTGGCGGTGACCGCTCTCTCCGTTCCTGACGCGGCGGTGACCGCTCTCTCCGTTCCTGACGTGGCGGCGGTGTCCGCTGATGTTCCTCTGTCGGCGAGGCCAGCTCGCGTTCCTCTGGCGGTGAGGTCCGCTCATGTGACTCCGCTGCACGGGCCTGGCCCGCCATCCCTCCCCCTGAGTTGCCTTCCTCCTCCCTCCAGACTTTGGGAACGTCTGGGAGCCGTTCCATAGGGAGGGGGTACTGTCATGATTGGGGCTGTGGGTCTTCCCTCAGCCTCTCGAGGTCGCTGTTCCCCTTGCACTGCACTCCCCTGATTGTCCACGTCTGTCTTGTAATTAGCACTGATTTCACTCACAGCTGTTCACTATCTGGACTATTGTATAAGAACTCTCACTTCTCACTCCTGCTTGATGTCTGCATTGTCTTTTGTCCTGGATGTTATTTTGTGTATTCCTGATCCTGACCTAGACCTTGTTTCTTGTTTTGTTCAGTTTATGTTTAGTTTGTGCCGTGTTGGCCTTTTGGTTTTGTTTTGTTCTGTTTATTTGTGTTTATTTAATTAAATATATCTTCCCCTGCATTTTGGACCCTGACCCCTTTTCTCGCACGTGACATCTACGGCATTGTGAAGCACCTTTATTTTTAGCAGTGTGGGTGCTAACATTATTTTTCATAAAGGTTGTCTTGGTAGTCATGGTACTAAACACCTCAGCCTAAATTAAAGACCCACCCTAAAATCTATAAGCATCTATTTTACACAATACTCCTACCATGAGTTATATAGTATATGCACATGTTATTGTCCCGATGCATAATCATAGAAGATTCAGCATGCACATAATAAATGAAATGATGTCTCAGGTCTCATTCAAACAGTCCTGGGATTTCCTTCTTGACTATTGATATATGCATAGGTTAGGACAAAGGTGAAACTATTAAACATGCCATGCCATGTAAGTTTAGTTACAGCATAGGTTCAGGTATAACATGACAAAGTGTTCATTCTTAAATCATTGTTAAAGTGAGATTATTAATAAACAGGGATGCTTCATGCCTGATATCATTCCATCAATGCAAGAACAAGGCGAGTTGGTCATGATGCATTTTTGCCATTCTGCAGGAAAATTCTTGCTGAGATCAACAAAACTCTGATATGTGCAGTGGGTAACGGTGGACTCGTATATCAATCAAATGAGAGATTTATGGCTATCCCCATAAAATGCCGTCAAGCATTTCACATATATGTTCTGAAGAGTCTCTGGAGTGCAACAAAAGTTTGAGCACATGATTAACACAGACAACACAGTAATGAGCCTTGTGAACCAATGCAACACATTTGTGCTTGAGGGACATTACTGTAGTTCAGTGCCTCACAAGTCCTTATGGCATTTATAAATGTTAAAGTTTAAATCACTCCAGTTCTGATTGAAGGGAGTTAAAAAGAACACACACCAACAGTCAAATCTTTTTTTGAATTCACTTTTACGCACACCAAGACTGAATATCTTTGTTGAAAAATACAGTAAAATTAGCAATATTTTGTTATATTATTAAAAATTCAAATAACTGTTTTACATTTGAATATGTTTTAATTTATTCCTGTGATCAAAGCTGAATTTTCAGCATCATTACTCCAGTCTTTAGTGTCAAATGATCCTTCAGAAATCATTCTAATATGATGATTTGCAGCTCATGTTATCAATTATTGTCGGTGCTCAATTATTAACAATGGTTCTTGGTATTATCATTGTTGAAAACATTTTTTTTTTGCTGCTTAGTAGTTTTTTGGAACCATGATTTCAAGATTCTTATAACATTATAAAGGCTTTACTGTCATTTTTAGCAATAATTCTTGCTGAATAAAAAGTATTAATGATAAATCTTATTAAATCATATTAAATCATACCACACACTTTTGAGTGGTGGTGTGTCAAGGTTTTGGCAAAATATAAAGCAGCAACACTGATTTTTGAAGGATCGTGTGACACTAAAGACTGAAGTAATGATGTATATTCAAATAAAATAAAAATATATTCAAATAGAAAACAGTTTTTTTAAATTATAATAATATTACAACATTTTTAATTTAATTAGCAATAATATTTCACAATATTACTATTTTAACAGTATTAACAGTATTTTTGATCAAATGAATGGAGTCTTGGTGAGCCAAAGACTATGCAAGCCCATTTCCACCACCAAATAAAAAAAAGGTTATTGCAACTTATCTCACAATTCTTTTTTTTTTCATAATTGTGAGATATAAACTCGCAATTGCAAGTTATTAAGTCAGAATTGTGTGATATAAACTTGCAATTCTGAGAAATGAAGTTAGAATTGTGTGATATAAACTTGCAATTACAAGTTAAGTCAGAATTGTGAAATATAAACTTGCAATTCTCGAACATGTCTTTTTTTTCTCCTTAGAAATGGACCATAATTTGCAATTGGGAGTTTTTATCTCACAATTCTGAGAAAAAAGTAAGAATTGCAAGATAAAACTCGCAACTGCACTGTAAAAAGTTTTCACCAGATTCAACTTAAAAATCTAAGTACAGCAGCTGCCTTAAGTTTTTAAGTTAAATCAGCTTAAAACTACAATTCATTTTAACTTATTTCAATAAAAATGAGTTGATATAACTTGTAAATTTAAATGGTTTGAACTTAACTTAAAATCTTAAGGCAGCTGCTAAACTTAAGTTTTTAAGTTGAAACTAGTGAAAACATATCAGTCTTTTTTCCTCCTCAGAAATGGACTTTATAATTTGCAACGAGTTTTTATATCTTGCAGTTCTGAAAAAAAGTCAGAATTGTGAGATACAAACTTGCAATTGTGAGAAAAAAAGTCAGAATTGTGAGATAAAAAAGTTCCATAAAAGACAAAAAAATCTTAAATGTCCCAGACATTTAACTGGTAGTTTATGTGACATATTAAAGAACAACAAAATTATCCTTAAATAAAGAAATAAATAATTAAATAAAATAGTCAAAGAAAAAATAAAAGAGAGACATTAATATCCAATTTTAGCACAAACATACATCTGTAAATCACAGCTGCTGTTTTGCTGCAGTGGGCTCACAGTCAATTCCCAAATGAACTGAATGTTGCTCTGGTTTCTAATACAGGGCTTGAACTTCTGCTCACCATATGCTACAATACACAACTGCTTCATTTCAGAGTGATGAAGATTGATTATTGGCAGAGATGTGAGGCCACAAAGCTAATTCTGCTCCGAATCAAACACATGGTCATGCAAATAACAAATTTCAGACTCTTTTTGTGTTTGGCCTCTGGAAAGACCAAGTGAGGGACTAAATGCCACTCTTAATATCACTCCAGTGAGTTTTGTACGGAAAGAAGTACTACTGTCTTTAGAAAATGTCCATCTACAGAATTGACCAGAAATTGCTGGTAAATTTGACAAAATATTACAAAGAAGTGTAAAGTAACACACTGAATTAAAAGACTGAAATAGTATTTTACACTTTTAAAAATAAAGGTGCTTTAAAATGGTTCCACAAAGAACCATTAAGTCAAAGTTTTTTACAGAACCATCTCTTTCTCATCTTTTTATAATCTGAAGAACCTTCTTTCGCCACAAAGAACCTTTTGTGAAACAGAAAGGTTCTTCAGATGTTAAAGGTTCTTTATGGAAACATTTAGACAAGAAAGGTTCTTCTATGGCATCGTGAAGCACCTTTATTTTTAAGATTGTTTAGTAAAAACATAATTAAGTAGCCAAAGTCAATTAACAACTCTAATATGCCTTATGTGTGAAAAAAGCCTAGAATTATATAACACTATCAATTTTCTAAAAATATAGCACGTTTATGTGGTTTCGGTATATTATGAGGTCTGGATAGTTTCATTCTTTCAACATTCTCCTCAGAGTCCAGTATGATTTTACAACTCGTTTTACGACTTCCTCCTTCCTGCTGCCACCCGTCATTTTCTCTCTGTTTCTCTACATCTATAATGCATGCGGCCTCGGCCCGGACAAGTGCGCTTTTATGAGCCTGGACACTTCACAGGTTTCTGTCCCTCCGAGAATCAATACTTCACTGTTTTCCAGTCAGCTCCCAGACATGACCACCTGCTCGTGGCGTCAAAAACGCAGCCTCAGAAATGAATGAAAAAAACAGGTCATTGCCCAAAGAGACTACAACTCAAAAAGGACAAGCACACTTTAGAGAGTTAGGGATGAAATAACGCACCCAAGAGTTGCATTAGATACTGCTTAAATCTGTTTTATTACGGATATTGACAAGGTCAAAGGGGTAGAGGCAATGCAAGCTCACACATACAGAGATATGAGTAATATTATCAGCCTTGAAGGATGTATTACTTAATCTAAATGACTTCTAAAGTGTAAAGCGAAGAGGACAAAACAAAAAACACTACTGAGGTTCAAACCTTCACTTCACATTGGTTCACTTTGCATGCAACATCACAGAACTTAAATGGTTGAGGTATATTTTGGGTTCAGTACAAGTTAAGCTCAATTAGCCACATGATTTGACTTGTCCCTCGTTTTCTTAATCTGTTACAGTGAGGCACTTAAAACTTAAGTAAATAGGGAAAAATCACAATCAACGTACTGTATAAGATTTCCAATTGAACTAAATGCATAAATCTAGGCTATGCACTGCAGTTTCAGAGCAAAACACATAACTTTTACATTCATTATTGCACTTCACTCTCCAGTCAGCGGCGCTAAAACTGACATTGCATTACTTGCCAGCAATTAAATATTAGCATTGTGTTTTTTTTTAAATGTACTAAAAATAATTATATTTTTATTTAATTCTAATTGTATTTTTTTTTAAACATACAATAGCATTATCAAACTTTAATTATTATTTAGTTTATTATTTTTATGTATATATGATGCATCTGATACATCCCATTATTGTAAGGTCAAACACATACAACAAACAAAACCAGCCATAAGGGTCAATTTTTGGAAATTGACCGAGATGCAACTATTTGAAAATCTGTAATCTGAGGGTTCCAAAATAATCTAAATATTGAAAAAAATCGCCTTTAAAATTGTCCAAATTAAGTTCTTAGCAATGCATATTACTAATCAAAAATTAAGTTTTGATATATTTACAGTAGGAAATTTACAAAATATCTTTATGGAACATGATCTTTAGTTAATATCCTAATGACTTTTGACATAAAAGAAAATTTTGACCCATACAATGTATTTTTGGTTATTGCTACAAATATACCTGTGCTACTTAAGATTGGTTTTGTGGGGTCACATATTATTGTTAATGCATTTATATTATTTGTTTCCAGACAAAATTATGCGTTATTTGAGCTGTAAAGTTGTCCGCATGATCTTTTTAGTGGTGGGACTGCTGTTGGTGGATAAACGTCTGGTAATATAATACTGTAATAATTATACTTTATGTACACTCTTCCTTGTGTGTATTGTGCAAAAGATACAAGATATTAAGGTTTACAAGGTCATGAAATAATAATATAGTTATTGCTTATTTTATTATATTTATTTTATTTATTTAATTTTTTTTTTTTTCATTTAATTATTTATTATTTCAGTTTTAGTTATTTTACTTACTAAATGAAAATTATTATTATATTTTTTAAATATATATTTATTTTGTTTTTATTTATTTTGGATTATGTTTATTTTATTCTAACACTTTACAATAAAGTTACGTGATGTGACCTGGACCACGAAACCAGTCATAAGGTAAAATTTTACAAAACTGAGATGTATAGATCATATGAAAGCTCAATAAATAAGCTTTCTATTGATATATGGTTTGTTAGGATAGGACCATATTTGGTCGAGATACATCTATTTGAAAATCTGGAATCTGAGGGTGCAAAAAAATCAAAATACTGAGAAAATCACCTTTAAAGTTCTCCAAATTAAGTTCTTAACAATGCATATTACTAATCAAAAATTAGATTTTTATATATTTATAGTAGGAATTTTACAAAATATCTTCATGGAACATGATCTTTACTTAATATCCTGATAATTTTTTGCATTAAAGAAAAATCTATAATTTTGACCCATACTATGTATTTTTGGCTATTGCTACAAATATACCTTCAGACTTCAGACTGGTTTTGTTTTCCAGGGTCACATATATATAATAAATATTTAATATTAGTTAACTGCATTCATTAACACAAATCAACATTGAAAATTGCTTCTAAAGCATTTATTTATTTTAGTGTTAATTTCAAACTGTTTCTTTTCATATTATTTAATGGATTTCAGCTAACATGAAAAAAAAAAAGAATGATTACTGTAACAAATATATTTCTAATTATTAGTTAATGCATAAGTCACAATAAGGCATTAAAGGATTACTCCACTTTCAAAATAAAAATTTCCTGATAATTTACTCACCCCCATGTCATCCAAGATATTCATGTCTGTTTTTTTTCTTTAGTCAAAAAAATAATAATTTTTCGAGGAAAACATTCCAGGGTTTTTCTCCATATAGTAGACATTAATGGTGCTGAATGCATTAAAGGTTAAAAAGGCAGTTTCAATGCAGCTTCAAATGACTCTAAACAATCCCAGCGGAGGAATAAGTGTCTTACTTAGCAAAATGATCTGTCATTTCCTTAAATAAATGAATATTTATACACTTTATGACCTCAAATGCTCATCTTGTCTAGCTCTGTCATGCGCATGTGTCCTGTTCAAGACAGTTAGGGTATGTTGAAAAACTCCCATCTTATTTTCTCCTCCAACTTCAAAATCACCCTACAACGTTGCAGAAGTACCGACCCAGTGTTTACAAAGTGAACATGCAAAGAAGATCGAATGCCCTTATGGAGAAATGTCCACTATATGGAGAAAAATCCTGGAATGTTTTCCTCAAAAAACTTAATTTCTTTGCGACTGAAGAAAGAAAGGCATGAATATCTTGGTTGACATGGGGGTGAGTAAATTATCAGGAAAGTTTTATTCTGGAAGTGGAGTAATCCTTTAAGTAACTAATGGTTGAGCAACATTTTTTATTGGTTTCAGCTTCAGTTAACTATAATAACCCTACCTGGTATACGGACAACCATAAAACCAGTGTTATTTTTGACAACCATCTTAGATTTAGTCTTAGTCTTAGTCTTTTGGACTAAAATGCTTCTTAGTTTTAGTCAAATTTTAGTCACTTCTATATGTGATAGTTTTAGTCCAATTTTAGTCGACGAAAAGTCAAAAAGGTTTTAGTCTAGTTTTAGTCAAAAAAAGGGAAAAAAGTAGTCTTTTAACAAATTAATGTAGGTCAGTAAGTATTTTGCTGTTGGGTAGTGTCACTTATAAGTTCTGAAAATAGCAGATCTATAGTTCAACACAATGTGAGCTTCCGGATCGACTATTTTCACCAATAATTACAATAATGAAGGAATGTTTTAGAACATAAAAGACAAACAAGGATGGAATGCTAAAACGGCTTGCCATACTAGTATAGCAAAGAGTATTTAATGCTAAAACGGCTTGCCATAGCGTCAGATACTTTTTAAGTTTTAATTGGCATGCACAATAAGCAGAAATGTCATGCATTTTAAACGTCTGACGGACCACCCACTAACATTTTCGTCTATTCTCGTCTCGTCAACGAAAACTCACACACGTCTCGTCATGTTTTAGTCATCAACGAGCCATTTTTATCTCGTCATCGTCTCGTTATCGTCATGAAAAAAAGTGGCGTCAACAAAATGATTTCGTCATCGTCATCGTTGACGAAAACAACACTGCATAAAACCATAACATTTGCAAACTCCTGAAACTAAGGCTTCTGAAGGCCAATTAAATGCTCTGTAGTATATTTGATTGGTTTTGGCAGTGCTGATGTAAAAGCGCTTCTGTGTGCACACTTCCCTCCCGTCACATCCACCTGCTGAACTTGACTGTTAGTAATGGACAGATGTGCTGTAATGAACCACTCAGAAACACATCTGCTCTTGCTCAAAGATGGACGTGAATACATTTCTGCACATTTAGCAAAACACATGACACCAGACACCTTTAGCAGGTAATGGCGCAGAAAATGGCAAACGCGATAGTGATAGATGGTCAACGGCAATGTGAGTTAAGGTTCAATTTCAGTGCTTCTATTCAACCAGAACAAAAAGCATTTTATTTTTCTGAAATCTATTTAAAGGTGAAGGTTGTCTTTTTTCTTTTTTTTCTTCTTCTTATTTTACACTTTATCTCTGTCTAATGTGCAGTATCAGCTATAAATATAGGTTTATCCTGACCGGCACTACATAGTGCACTGCAGTATTTTTTTGTAGGCCAACCCATAAGTTAGGATCAGCCTGGTCTCCTCTTTCACATTCATCATGATAATCCTCACAAATGAACACAATGTTTACGAATGTTGAAGCCTACAATCACCAGCAGTAAAAAGCTATGTCACCACTACTAAAGGGGTCATCAGATGCCCATTTTCCATGTTGCCAAGTTGATATGATTCTTTAGGGTCTTAATGAGAAGTCTATAACATACTTTGGTTAAAATTTCTTAATTGTAGTGTAAAAAACATTCTTTTTACCTTGTCAAAATCAGCCCATTTTAGAGTGAGCTATTCTGTTGCATGTTCCTTTAAATGCTAATGAGCTCTGCTCGCCCCGCCCCTCTCTGCAGTGGGATGACGAGCCGAAATGTTTAGCAGTGAAACTTGCTAACCAACACATTACTAGGAAAGGCCATTTGCAAAGATGCATAAAAAAACCCTTATACTCACTTCTGCTGTGGGTGAAGCTGCATCACAAATGATTCGCACGAACATAGACGCATATGTAGATCGGGATCGGCGCTTTCCTTTCAAAAACAAAAGTAACTTTATCCTCTGCCTCTTCAGCACCTCAGATGTCGGGAGTAAATGACGACTGCTATGTTCATTTTTACATCCAACAACAGAACGCCTCAATCGCTCAATCGCAGACATTCTTGTCTTCCTCTGCACCTGAGTCACACAATGGCGATCGGAGTCGGACTGTTTCTGCTCGGTGAGGGTGGAATTAAGTTAAAGCGCTCATGTCAGTCAACTATCGTGGGAGCGATATTGTTTATTTAAAAACATTTTTCCTGTAAGTTTGAGTTAGGATAGTTTGCAAGAGTGTGATTATAAACACAACAAGGCTGTGAAAGTGACTAATGAGTGTTTGAGTTTACCTGTTTAATCTTTAAAGGATTACTCCACTTCCAGAATAAAAATTTCCTGGTAATTTACTCACCCCTATGTCATCTAAGATCTTCATGTCTTCTTTCATCAGTCGCAAAGAATTTCTTTTTTTTGAGGAAAACATTCCAGGATATTTCTCCATATAGTGGACTTCAATGGTGCTCAACGGATTAAAGGTTAAAAATGCAGTTTCAAGGTAGCTTCAAAGGGCTGTACACGATCCCAGCTGAGGAATAAGGGTCTTATCTAGCAAAACGATTGGTCATTTTCTTGCACATTCACTTTGTAAACACTGGGTCAATACTTCTGCTGCGAAGTAGGACGATTTTGAAGTTGGAGAAGAAAGTGAGATGGGAGTTTTTCGACATACCCTAACTGTCTTGAACCAGAATACACAGAGTTCACGCAGAGCTAAACAAGACAAGCATTTGAGGTTAAAAAGTATATAAACTGTAATTTTTTAAAAATAACTAATCATTTCGCTAGATAAGACCCATGTAGAGCCTTTTGAACCTGCACTAAAACTGCATTTTTAACCTTCAATCCAATGAGCACCATTGAAGTCCACTATATGGAGAAAAAAAAAAATGAAATGTTTTCGTAACGTAATTTTTCATCTGATGAAGGAAAGGCATGAACATCTTGGATGACAAGGGGGTGAGTAAATTGTCAGGAAATTTTTATTTTGGAAGTGGAGTATTCCTTTAACATCCCAGACTAAAGTCCCATAAGCCACTTGTTAGCAACTGCCTTTTTAAAAACAAGCAAAAGCTTACAAAAATCACAAGGAATATTGTATACGGAAGCCAATTTCCGCCATATAATAAAACTTATAAATTTGAATCTCACAATTCTGAGTTAATATCTCACAGAACTCAGAGTTTATATCTTTCTCTCTATGTATTTATCTATTCTCTGAATTCTGAGTTCACATCTTTTTTGTATCCACCATAAAAAAAAAAAAAATTGTGACTTTTTATTCTGAGAATTGTGAGAAAAGTCAACATTTTGTAATAAAAAAACACACTTTTTATATTCCGTGGTAATGGTCTTCCTTAATTTTCTGTTGTAGAATAAAACATAAAAATGAGCGTATGTTCACCACAGACCACAGGTTATTGTACACAAACTGTAATAACCTGTCCCCTGTCAATGCCTCATGTCTACATGTATATATTTATATTTATTTATATACTTATATACTATATATTGTTATTTCCACTTCTGGTTAGATGCTAACTGCATTTCGTTGGCTCTGTACTTGTACTCTGCGCAATGACAATAAAGTTGAATCTAATCTAATATAATCTAATGTCAGGCATTTAACCAAAACCCATTTATAAAACACACTGACTTCTAGATTTCCAGGTTTGACCTACAAAAATCATTCTTGCACACTATTATGGTTTGAGTTTGGGGTGACACTACCTGTTTAACCAACCAATGGCAGCCAACTGTTTTTGCGATTCCATTTGAAGTTGTTAGTGCTGCAGAAATACACCTCTACCTAAGTTTAACAAATTTAAGAAATAAATGCATAATTTTACACTAAAATTACCATATAAGAGACTGGAGTCTAAAAAGATATTTTTTCTTTCCGAATAACAGTAAAAGGTTCGTGTGAAGTGTCAAAAGATGACATTATTCTATAAGTAGACAGCTAACAGCCGGTTTCATGCTTACATTACGAGGTCAGTCTACTTGACATGTTAAAGAAGAACATACAGAACATATAAGGGACATCCTGAGTTTAGTCTGTTGCAGAATGAAGTGAGATTTAAAGGGACAGCTGATCCAACAATGAAAATGCTGTCATCGTTGTCTCACCCTCATGTCATTCAAAAACTGTGTGCTGTCACCAAAATGGTTTGGTTGCACAGATCTTCATGTGTGCTACAGTTGAGGTCAAAAGTTTACATCCCCCTTTCAGAATCTGCAAAATGTTAATTATTTTACCAAAATAAGAGGGATCATGCTAAATGCATGTTATTGTTTATTTAGTACTGACCTGAATAAGATATTTCACATAAAAGATTTACATAAGAAAAAAATAATAGTTGAATTTTTAAAAGTGACCCTGTTCAAAAGTCTTTTTGTTTAGTGATAGTTGTTCATTAGTCCCTTTTTGACCTGAACTGCCCGCTTTTCTATAGAAGGTCCCACAAATTCTTTGGCTTTCCAGCATTTTTGTGTATTTGAACCCTTCAGAGGCTACAGAAAATAGTTACATGTTTCCCAGAAGACAAAATAAGTTTAATTTACCGTGATCTTCAACTTCAAAAAGTTTTCTTAATGCATGGTTTTTCCTTCTGGAGCATCAGTGAGTGTTTGAACCTTCTGTAATAGTTGCATATGAGTCCCTCAGTTGTCCTCGGTGTCAAAAGGTGGATCTCAAAATCATGCAGTCTTTGCTGGAAAGGGTTCAAATACACAAAATGCTGGCAAACCAAAGAATTTGTGGGACCTGCAGGATTTTTCCGAAGAACAGTAGGCAGTTTAACTGTTCAGGACAAACAAGCGACTCATGAACAACTATGACCAAACAAAACAAAAAAACAAAAAACAAAAAAATCAAGGGGATGTAAACTTTTGAACAGATTAATTTTAAAAATCTTTTACCTGAATTATCTTATTCAGGTCAATACTAAATAAACAATCACATGCATTTTGTATGATCCCTCTTATTTTGGTAAAATAATTAACATTTTGCAGATTCTGAAAGGGGGATGTAAACTTTTGACCACAACTGTACATGTACATTAAAAATTGTGTAGGAATTACAAAGAAACAGTTTACAATCAGAAACTGCTAGTAAAGAAAAACATCACATTAAACACAACTTTTATAGCATAGCATAATCTTTACAGTGTTAATAACAATAAGAAAGTTGGAAATGACAGAATCTTTGGTAACACTTAACACTCTTAAAAATAAAGGTGCTTTAAAAGGTTATTCACAGCGATGCCATAGAAGAACCATTCAGTCAAAGGTTCTTTAATAAACAGTCTCTTTCTTTTTATAATCTGAAGAACCTTCTTTCGCCACAAAGAACCTTTTGTGAAACAGAAAGGTTCTTCAGTTGTTAAAGGTTCTTTATGGAACCATTTAGACAAAAAAGGTTCTTCTATGGGATTGTGAAGGATAAATTCTCACTATTAACTAGTTGTTTACTAGCATGCATACTACTAGCACATTGGCTGTTTATTAGTACTTATAAAGCACATATTAATGCCTTATTCTGCATGAGCATATTTTACATCCCTCAATCCTACCCCATACATACCTAAATTTAACAACTACCTTACTATTAGTAAGCAGCAAATTAGGAGTGTATTGAATCAAAAGTCATACCCTGCTGAAAAAAACAGCATATGCTGGTTAGGTAGGTTTTGGTGCTGGGATGCTGGTTTTAGCTGGTTTATGCTGGTCCTTTGCTGGTTTATGCTGGTCCTTTGCTGGTTTATGCTTTTTTTTTGCAACATGAACAGCATAAACCAGCTAAGGACCAGCATTAACCAGCTAAGGACCAGCATAAACCAGCAAAGGACCAGCATTAACCAGCAAAGGACCAGCATTAACCAGCAAAGGACCAGCATAAACCAGCTAAGGGCCAGCATTAACCAGCTAAGGGCCAGCATTAACCAGCTAAGGACCAGCATTAACCAGCAAAGGACCAGCATTAACCAGCAAAGGACCAGCATAAACCAGCAAAGGACCAGCATAAACCAGCTAAGGGCCAGCATAAACCAGCTAAGGACCAGCATTAACCAGCAAAGGACCAGCATAAACCAGCTAAGGGCCAGCATTAACCAGCTAAGGACCAGCATTAACCAGCAAAGGACCAGCATAAACCAGCTAAGGGCCAGCATAAACCAGCAAAGGACCAGTATAAACCAGCTAAGGGCCAGCATAAACCAGCAAAGGACCAGCATAAACCAGCTAAGGGCCAGCATAAACCAGCAAAGGACCAGTATAAACCAGCTAAGGGCCAGCATAAACCAGCAAAGGACCAGTATAAACCAGCTAAGGGCCAGCATTAACCAGCTAAGGACCAGCATTAACCAGCAAAGGACCAGCATTAACCAGCAAAGGACCAGCATAAACCAGCAAAGGACCAGCATAAACCAGCTAAGGGCCAGCATAAACCAGCAAAGGACCAGCATAAACCAGCTAAGGGCCAGCATAAACCAGCAAAGGACCAGTATAAACCAGCTAAGGGCCAGCATAAACCAGCAAAGGACCAGCATAAACCAGCTAAGGGCCAGCATAAACCAGCTAAGGGCCAGCATAAACCAGCTAAGGGCCAGCATAAACCAGCTAATGGCCAGCATAAACCAGCTAAGGACCAGCATAAACCAGCTAAGGGCCAGCATAAACCAGCTAAGGGCCAGCATAAACCAGCTAAGGACCAGCATAAACCAGCTAAGGGCCAGCATAAACCAGCTAAGGGCCAGCATAAACCAGCTAAGGACCAGCATAAACCAGCTAAGGGCCAGCATAAACCAGCAAAGGACCAGCATAAACCAGCTAAGGGCCAGCATAAACCAGCAAAGGACCAGCATAAACCAGCTAAGGGCCAGCATAAACCAGCAAAGGACCAGCATAAACCAGCTAAGGGCCAGCATAAACCAGCTAAGGGCCAGCATAAACCAGCTAAAACCAGCATCCCAGCACCAAAACCTACCTAACCAGCATATGCTGTTTTTTTCAGCAGGGTAGTCAAAATGAATTTTTTTTGGACCAAACTATCCCTTTAACTGGCAGCCTTAATATCTATATGATTTATTTTCCAAATCCATTAGCATGCTTCTTAGCAATACCCAGCTGTTCTGTTTTCTTATTTTGCACATAGTGATATTGTGGGGAAATAGCTGTCCCTTTTCATCTGTAATGGCACTAACTATTAACGTCAACACCTATTTCAAAGATGTTCTGTCTCTATTATAGGTCACTGCTGTGAGCCGTGTGTTTAGATGCTAATAAAATGAAGCGTTAAGCCTCAAGTATCTTCTTTGTCTGCTTTTCAGCCAGAAACGTCGACTCGAGCTTCAACGGCAACCAAACCTGACATCACAATTCCCATTTTCCACACACACCACTCGCTTTCCTTTTGGCTGAATCTGCTCGAGACAATCGGTTTGGACTTAATTTATAGTATTTCACACTCTGAATGCATGGTTTGTGTTGTTTGTCTGCATTTACAGGTTGAATGAGAAAGCCAATACTAAGTTTTAGTATTGCTTAGACCATCAGTACAAAACATACAAGCCATATATTTGTGTAATGAGGCAGAGTCTGAAGTAAAAATTGGTTCTTAAAGTAAACCCAGCAGTATGAATTACTTCACCTCTCCACATTGATATTCTGTTTTTTATGAAAGGCTTTTCAGATGAGAAAGTTGAAAGAGCAAACACTAACGAAGCACAGATGGCCGGTAGACACAAAGGACAGGTCTTTCTTCCCGCTGCATTATCCAGGACAAACAACAGCGGCGTTACTAGGAGAGAGTTGTGTCAAAACAACCATAAAAAGGTCCTGAATGACTTTCATTATCATTTGGTCAATGACATGAAAAGAAGACATGAAACGACGGCCTTTTTTTGAAAAATAATGACAAAGGCTTTTCATGCATATAAAGGAAGCCAACACAAATGCATCCAGCTAGGTCCGAGTCATTTCTGGTGATTTTGTTTGAAGAGTTCAGCTTGAAGATAGATATGATTTCTAAAGCAATTCTTCGCAATCATGTGCTTAGGCAGACGCATACTGACACAGGCTATTCTGCTGAAATACAGAGCCACCGCGGAGTCTGGCCGAGCATGGCTCTTTCTGCCATTATTCAGTCTGCTTCTCTCTGAGAGCTGTCTGAGAGACTGTCTAAAAGAGATGCTTTATTTTGTAATGGAACAAGCCTAGTGATGGACTAGCTACCCACTGCTCTACAGAAAAGGAGCCAAGCGAAGCGAAACTGAAATATCCCCCTTGTTACATTTAAATATCACTCTTCTTTCATATTCAACACTAAACTGTACACCTTAGTGAGTAACTGTCTTTTAAGATTTACAACTGATTTTAATAGAGGATCAATGCAATATTCAAGATACATTAATATTCAGTAGACGGCATACCCTTGAAATAAAAAGCCAATTGAGTGCACATAAAACTCTTAAAGTGATAGTTCACCCAAAAATGAAAATTTGATGTTTATCTGCTTACCCCCAGGGCATCCAAGATGTAGATGACTTTGTTTCCTCAGCAGAACGCAAACGAAGAATTTTAACGAAAACTGGTGCAGTCTGTCAGCCATATAATGGCAGTAGATGGCCACCAAACCTTTAAAAGTAAACAAAAACATGCACATACAAATTCAAATTACACCCTGCGACTCGTGACGATGCATTGATGTCCTAAGACACGAAACGATAGTTTTTTGCGAGAAACTGAACAGTATTTATATCATTTTTTACCTTTGATACACAGTCACGTCCATCTGTCATGAGCACGAATTTAGCATCCAGCTTGTGACATGTGAACGCGCTCTGGCTGTGCATCAAAGGTAAAAAATGATATAAATACTGTTCAGTTTCTCGGAAAAAACGATCGTTTCGTGTCTTAGGACATCAATGTAACGAGTCGCAGGGTGTAATTTGGATTTGTATGTGCATGCTTTTGTTTACTTTTAAAGGTCTGGTGCCCATCCTGACAGATGGCACTGGTTTTCGTTAAAAATCTTCGTTTGTGTTCTGCTGAGGAAACAAAGTCACCTACATCTTGGATGCCCTGGGGGTAAGCAGATAAACATAAATAATTTTTTTTGGGTGAACTATCCCTTTAAGTGCACTTTTAAAATGTGCACTTTGTAATAATGTCAAATTAAAGGTTTACTTCAAAGTATGGTTAAAATCCAAAACATAATACTAAAATCCTTTCTCATGCTTTAAAGAAGTACACTATTTTACTGTGACTAAATGCATGTAAAGTACCGGATTGTTTTCAATGTTCTAAATTGCAACTTTGCGTTATATGTTATACAATAAATGCGATGACATATACGTTTCAATATTAATTATATTAAAGCATATTTTAGCTTACACTTCAAGCATACTTCAAAGTTAATAGAATTATGAGAGTACATATAAAGCAGGTTTTGCTTGATTTATGTTTATGCTATTAATTTAACTGCAATTAACATGCTATTTAATATAAGAAAACATTACATTCAGTTCACATTTAATTTAAATTAAATTTAAAGGGTATATGCAAAAGTGTTGCTTTTTTTCAAAAGGGTACACATAGTT
This sequence comes from Garra rufa, assembly GCF_049309525.1. Classification (NCBI taxonomy): domain Eukaryota; kingdom Metazoa; phylum Chordata; class Actinopteri; order Cypriniformes; family Cyprinidae; genus Garra; species Garra rufa. The sequence goes on along the minus strand of NC_133363.1, from coordinate 6,044,862 downwards.
TGTGTAAATTTATTAATTTTTTTCCTTTCTTTGTTTTAAGCCATTTTGTAGATACTTTTCAGTAGGCTTACCGAATTAATTATGTTTCTAATCAACATTTCTCCTGCCTCTTGCTGTGTCTGCCATGGATGATTGTTTCATCATTGAGCTTGTCAAAATGCATTCTGGGATTGTCTTCTCTGCAAAGAATATATAAATATATAGTTACAATCAAAATTATTCAACCCCCCAGAGACCCCAGTACTTTACAAATACAAGCTTTTCTGAAAATCTTTTCTGAAAGGACTTTATAAAAATTGCATCTATAACATCTATAACTACCTGCTGGCATATTAAAAGTGATAATGTCAGTATATACAATGTAATACTTTTGAGTTCTAGGATTTTTTTTAATAACAAAGGCATGTCATAAATATTCAACACCTATTCAACATTGCTGTTTTTAGTTACTCATTTGTATGATAGGTAACAAAACTGTCTTAAAACACAATTAAACCTTTCAAAACAAAATTAGCTTGAGCTGTAACACACACATACAGTTAGTCCATTCATTTGCTGAAGTTTGAGTAGCTAATAAGACAAAGTCAAAAGAGCCTTCACAAAAGCGATAGAGAAGACATAATTGTATTATTTTAGAAAGTCTATATGAAGATTCCCAAGACATTAAAAGTTCCTAGAGACACAGCTGGCAGCCTTATTTTATTATATTATTATACTTAGCTTAAAATGTGTTGTACCAGAAAACCTTTGAGGATGTTGAACAAAAAACACAATATCATAAAATGTTTGATCAGAAAAACCTGTAATGCCTGTAATGTACCAAAGACTTGTAAGATGACCTGATGAAAGGAGAAAAAGCATTTCAATGCAGAGTATAAGAAAAAAAAAACAAGACAAGCATGGCTTTCATGTTGGGGCATCTTGCTGAATACTACTCTTGACCAAGAAGAACAAAAAGGCTGACTTGAACATGCTAAAATTCATTTAAATAGACCTGTTGTGTTCTGGTATACTATTTTATGGTGTGATGTGACCAGACTGAACTTTTTGGAGCCATGGATCAGTGGTATGTCTGGTGCAAAAAAGGCAAAACTTATGAGCAGAAGAACACCATCTCCATTGTCAAACATTGAGGTGGACCAGTCCTATTTTAGGGGGGGTTTTCTGTTGCAAGAAGTGGAAATCATGACTATATGAAGGACATCATGGATTCTTTGAAGTATCAGGCTGTTTTAACAATAATTGTGATGCCTTTGGTGCAAAGACTGAAGCTGACGATCAATGGACTTTTCTGCAGGTAGTATACATTAAAACTATGCTTGGTTCAGGGATGAGTCATAGAATGTTCTTGAGTGGCCTGTTCAGTCTCCAGATTTAATTCTCACTGAAAATATTTGGCTGAATTTGAGGAAAGCAGTGGCAAAGTGAAAACCAAAGATTATCAGTGATCTAAAAGATTTTTCAGGCAAGAAATGGGCCAAGATTGCAGTAGAGAGGTGACAGAAGTTTCGAAGCACTTCCAAGCAGGGTTTATTGGTGGATTTAAAGAATAAAAGATTCTGCACCAAATTTGATTTTTTTGAGGGTTGAATAATTTTGAACATGAACGTTTAGAGCCAATTTGATTTTTTTATAATTATTCATCAATTTGCCTTCTCAGAATCCCTCTTATGTGTATTAAAGGGGTCATACAGTGTGATGTGGTTTCTTGTTTTCATTTGTCTTTGGAGTGTTACAAGCTTTTTGTGCATATATAAGATCTGTAAAGTTGCAAAGCTTAAAGACTCAAAACCAAAGAGATATTTATTATAAAAGTTAAGACTCAGCCACACATCCTAAACGACTAAAACGACTCGTTCAAACACGTCTCCACTTGTCCATGTCACAGGGTGAGTAGATTAGCGTAACACCGCCCATATGTATATGGAAAGAAAGGCGGCGTAACTTTTACCGGCAGTAGTTTGGCCTTCCAAATGAGGACCTAACTAGAAATCTGTGGTTAAGTTATATTTACAACATTGTTCTGGAACAGTGCAATGCAAATATTCAAGTGGGTGATGCACATTTCACGGAGGACTGGGTTACCTGAACCTGGGAGAGCAGTTTACAATGCCAGCTGTACACAAAGGGTTAAGGCTATAATGTGGGGCAATGTTGCAAGGACAGTCTACACTTCTGACTCACAGCCTGTAAGTACGTTTTCATATTTAAAGAATTCAGTACTGACTATTCAAACGCGAGTTTTGAGCAGTGTAGAGTAGAACTTCTTGTTTCTCGTTCTACGATCGCGAATGCAGATATGGTGTTATGTTTACACGGCGCAATGTGTAAAAAGACAGTACGAGTCATTATAATATACCGTATTTTCCACACTAAGAGCCTTAAATTTTCTCAAAAATCGGTCGTGCGCCTAATAATCCGGTTCGCCTTATGTGTGCACTGAGTTCCAAAATCTGTAAAAATGTTGTGAGACTTTGGTAAGCGCTCCGCTTGACTGACTGTCAGACCATTTCTCGCCGACACAGGGACGTAATACGTACAGAACGTACGCTGGCAGCGATAAACCAATCAGAGAACATTACGCAATACGTACAGTACGTACGCTTAACATTTGTTTGTTAGGCTGACTTTGTCAATGATGAGCGAGAACCCGGCATGTTTGATGGCAAAATTGCCCAGCTGTTGAATTCAGACACAGAAGATGAGGACTTTGATGGATTTGTGGGAGAAGATTGATTAAAAATAATGTGAATGTATTGTTAAATAGTAGAATAAAGTTCAACTAAACTTACTGTTTTGCTTCCGTTACCCTTTTGTAGACCGAATGTTTTAGCATGCGCCTTATAATACGGTGCGCCCTTTGTATGGGTTAAGTACAGAAATAGACCCCGTAATTGAGACTGCGCCTTATAATCCGGTGCGCCTTATGGTGCAGAAAATACGATAATTATTATGTCCTACTAAATGCAACAAATGGCTTGTTTATAATGGGTTTTATTGTTTGTTTATTGTCTCGTCACTCCAAGAAACAGCATGCTAAGGGGCTTAACATTTCCGTCACACGCTTGAGGTATTCAGCCAATCACAATGCACCGGATAGCTGGCCAATCAGAGAACACCTCAGTTTCTATCAACCAGTGTTGTTTTCGTCAACGATGACGATGACGAAATCATTTCGTTGACGCCACTTTTTTTCATGACGATAACGAGACGATGACGAGATAAAAATGGCTCGTTGATGACTAAAACATGACGAGACGTGTGTGAGTTTTCGTTGACGAGACGAGAATAGACGAAAATGTTAGTGGGTGGTCCGTCAGACGTTTAAAATGCATGACATTTCCGCTTATTGTGCATGCCAAATAAAACTTAAAAAGTATTTGACGCTATGGCAAGCCGTTTTAGCATTAAATACTCTTTGCTATACTAGTATGGCAAGCCGTTTTAGCATTCCATCCTTGTTTGTCTTTTATGTTCTAAAACATTCCTTCATTATTGTAATTATTGGTGAAAATAGTCGATCCGGAATCTCACATTGTGTTGAACTATAGATCTGCTATTTTCAGAACTTATAAGTGACACCACCCTACAGCAAAATACTTACTGACCTACATTAATTTGTTAAAATTAATTTTTCCCTTTTTTTGACTAAAACTAGACTAAAACCTTTTTGACTTTTCGTCGACTAAAACTGGACTAAAACTATCACATATAGAAGTGACTAAAATTTGACTAAAACTAAGAAGCATTTTAGTCCAAAAGACTAAGACTAAGACTAAATCTAAGATGGTTGTCAAAAACAACACTGCTATCAACAATGAGTTTTGTAAAAATCAAAGCATTTCAGAAAGTTGGGGCAGAGAGGAGCAACAATAATGTACAGTATGTGGAAAATAATATGTTTTTATAACCTCAAACTGCATAAAAGCATTGCATTACAACAAACACAGAAAATAATGCTCTTTTTAGCAACATCATATGACCCCTTTAATAAACTTTCTCTAATAGTGCACTAAAGCATTTGTTGAATTGTTTTCACAAAATTTAGCTCTTTGCAGGTCAAGGGGGTTGAATAATTTCGATATATATATAGATACAAAGAATGCCGAGTCACTGTAGTTATCTTCCAGCACTTTATTTTAGACTTGTCCTGTGACATTCATTAATGAATATAATGTTTAAAGTGATATTCTGTTACCCTGAATGAAACCGTATTGATTTATTAGAGCAGATAATTAGCCTTACAATTGGCCCCACAGTTACAGCCAGTCCCCCGATATCTGAAAGACCGCCAGCACCATTTCCCCATCCAGCTCTACATACTGGTGAACATGCTTTAATTAAAGAGTTTGCTCTCTTGGTGCTGCTTCAAGTGTGACAATATGATTTATGTGCTCCTCGCTGTAAAATCCTGATAAGCAATTATGAAGGAAAAGGTTATTTTGTGTATGTTCAATTGTTGAAATCGTGTTGAGGCTAAAGCCAGTCGGGGAGCGGATGAATGAGGTACGCTTTACTATCGGCGATCGCTTTGTCTGTGATCAAATACATTATCAGCTTGTCTTTGTGCCGCTGATAGTCTCTTGTAGCTCATCTATCATTTAAGATAGGATGTGTGAAGCTGGTGACACCCCGTTTAATGAAGCCGCCACTAACAAAGACGAGGTCAGCACTTTCAAGCTTCACCTGAAATTTACCTAGGATAAAATTATGACTCACTTTTCCTGTGCAACTTTAAATGGAAAAGCAAGGCGTTTAGTTACTGCTAAGCGAAACAAACAAACAAGCTGGGAATGATAAGCAAAATATCCTAGCCAAATGTGAGCTCATAAATACTGGATGCTGTGCATCTTCCTGTTATGAATAATCATACAGTATGCCTGAGCAGGATTAGCTGGCATAATTTTTCCACATTTAGTTCATTAATTAAAGTCATGAAAATGCTGATGGAGGATATTTGATTGCATTGTTTTGATGATAAATAATGAATTACAGGCGCCTGTAATCATCCGCATGCACCACGTCTTCTTCAAAGCTACGAAGTGTAAATGGGATTTAAAAAGAGAAAAAATGTATGAGAAACAATATCACTAATTGCTAAGTCTTTTCACAAAGCTTTCCACATCATAAGAGTTTGCTAAAAAATAATCATTTACAAACAAAAAGAAATCATCATATTGTAAAAATGTATGTAAAAGCAACCTTATAAACATTTTGAGAATAATAGGATTATTTTTTATAATGCATTCATACAAATATAAACTTGCTGCAGCAAATTGATGAGGTCTATATACTTTCCAGCAACGACTGTATGATTTTGAGATCTATCTTTTCACACTGAGGACAACTGAGGCACTCACATGCAACTATTACAGAAGGTTCAAACACTCACTGATGCTCCAGAAGGAAAAAACATGCATTAAGAGCCGGGGGTGAAAACTTTTGAACAGAATGGAGATGTGTACTTTCTTACTTTGCCTAAATATCACATTTTCTTTTCATTTAGTACTGCCCTTCAGAGGCTACAGAAAAATTAAAAACACAAAAATGCAGGAAAACCAAGGAATTTGTAAGACCTGAAGGATTTCCCTGAAGAACAGCAGGCAGTTTAAGTGTTCAGGACAAACAAGGGACTCATGAACAACTATCACTAAACAATTAATGCAGCTGTGGATCATTAAGGTAAGAATACAGTATTAAGAATCAAGGGGATGTAAACTTTTTAACTATTATTTTCTCTTGTGGACTATATGTAAACATCTTTTATGTGAAATATCTTATTCAGTTCAGTACTAAATAAACAATAACATGCATTTTGAATAATCCCTGTTATTTTGATAAAATAATTAACATTTTGCAGATTCTAAAAGGGGGATGTAAAATGTAAAAATACAAACAGTGTAGAAATATCCAAAAAGAAGCACACTTTAGCACAGTTTTTAAAGAGTTCTTATAATGCAAATAATATTCATCAAAAGAATTGAATTGAAAATTGTATGCCACACACTGAAATTTATTTGTAATTACACTTTTGTAAGTTGTAATTGTAATTTGTTAATCACACATTTGGATGAAATTACAATTTAATACTAAGATATCATGAAATATCCTACGGTTTACAGCTCTGTAGTCTCTCCTGACTGAGGTCTAAGACATTGAGAGAATGATCACTATGGGTACTTAAGAGTAAAGGTCAGGCCTGTGAGCATTCTCTTGAAATAGAAACTGGTAAAAGCATTTGGGTTGGTAGATTTTTTGAGAAATGAGAAAGTAGGAAGCTCAGATATATACAGTGGGCAAAAAAGTATTTAGTCAGCCACCAATTGTGCAAGTTCTCCCACTTAAAAAGATGAGAGAGGCCTGTAATTTTCATCAACTATGAGAGACAAAATGGGGAAAAAAAAATCCAGAAAATCACATTGTCTGATTTTTAAAGAATTTATTTGCAAATTATGGTGGAAAATAAGTATTTGGTCAATAACAAAAGTTAATCTCAATACTTTGTTATATACCCTTTATTATATTCCATTTATTATAGTATATACTCTTTTTTGGTCTCTCATAGTTGAGGTATACCTATGATGAAAATTACAGGCCTCTCTCATCTTTTTAAGTAGGAGAACTTGCACAATTGGTGGCTGACTAAATACTTTTTTGCCCCACTGTATATAGGGCATCCAAACATCCTACTGTACAAGTTCTGGCATATTCAGTTTACATCATTACAATATTGCATGAATAGTAATAACTTGAAACAAAACTGATTTGATTACTTGCAAATAACTAGTAATTTTATAATAATTTTGCATGAGTATTAATTGTAGTTGTCTTCCCTTTTTGCTATGTGCCACAAAAATGCTCTATAAACCTCTATGACTTTTGCCTTTTCCTTCTAACTAGAATTAAAGTGTCAAAACTGAACTTTCTCCGTAATGCATAAAGCACAGTCTATTTTAAAGGAATAGTGTACCCAAAAATTAATTTGCAGAAATTTTACTTACAATTAGGCCATTTAAAAAGTAGATGAGTTTGTTTCTTCATCAAATTTGGAGAAATGTAGCAATGCATCACTTGCTCACCAATGCATCCTCTGCAGTGAATGGGTGCCGTCAGGATCAGAGTTCAAAGAGCCGATGAAAACATCACAGTAATCCACAACACTGCAAAAAATGCTTTTCTTGTTTCTAGCCAAAATATCAAAAAATTCTTAAATCAAGCAGGATTTTCTAGACAAGTAAAAATTATTTTCTTATTTTCAGAAAAAAAAAAACAAGTCAAAATTAAGTGGGTGTTTGCTTTAAACAAGCAAAATAATCTGCCAGTGGTGTAAAAAAAATAATCTTGTTTGAAATACGATTTTTTTTTCTTATCCCATTGGCAGATTATTTTGTTTGTTTCTTGAAAACAAGAAAATAATTTTTACTTGTCTAGAAAATCCTTCTTGATCTAAGAATTGTTTGATATTTTGACTGGAAACAAGACAAAAAATCTAATAAGAAAAACATTTTTGCAGTGAAGTAATCCACATCTCTCCAATCCATCAATTAACATATTATGAAATCCACACATCATTTTCACTTTAAAATCCACCCACATATTTGTTTAGAGCTGTTTTAGCTTGTAAACAGCGCTTAATCTGTGCATATTTCTTTCCTGATTCAGACAAGATGACTTTTTCAAAGCAGAAAGCAATATTATGAATAAAGGACATATTTTAGCTTAAAAAAAATAGTTAAACACCTTAATGAAGGATTTGTTGCTTACAAACACGCAGGTTTTCACTTCACAAGATGTTAATTGATGGACTGGAGTGGTGTGGAATACTTGTGGTTTATAGCGATGTTTTCGTCAGCTGTTTGGACTCTTATTCCGACGGCACCCATTCACTGCAGAGGATTCATTGGTGAGCAAATGATGTAATGCTACATTTATCCAAATGTGTTGAAGAAACAAACACATCTACATCTTGGACAGCCTAAGAGAGAGTAAAAAATAAGCAACTTTTCAATTTTGGGTGAACTATTTCTTTAACCCAAGATTGTTTTGTTGTATTTGAATAATGTAAACAAAATTCTAAATAACAAGATGTTTCAGTTGCATATTATATATACCCACAAGTACAAACACTTTATATGAATAAATGAATAATAAATGGAATTTATATCTCCTCTTTAACACACACACACACACACACACACACACACCTACACATCAGTAATTGCTCCGCTCTTTTGTTTCTTCATTAGACAGTCATTGTAGAAGCAGCTCTGCTGCAAGACTGCAACAGAGTCTGAGAATCATTGCAAAAAGCAATTAATTGTCTATTGGTAAGTATGTCACATGAACAAAGACGGTCAAATTCTCCCTTGTTTTCATGGCTATGGCACTCATGCAAGTTAATAAGCTAATGTTTCCAGGTGAACACATTATTCTTGCATGTTCTCTGCTGATAATGGTTACATGAACACACAGGTGAGTGCTTGCGCACATTAACACACTGTTAAATATTCACAAGTGTTTGGGGAGAGACTGAGACTGAACGAGCCTCTGCTGCTTTCCTGTGGGAGTCTGGAAAATTTGGCACATTCTTTCTGTACTGCTTACTTATTATGGCTCGTGCCAAAACACATTTGTCACCAACATAATACATTTTAAATAAAAGCGATGCATTAAAACTTAAATCAAAATTACAGCAAGCCCTTTGGAGTCTTAAATTCAAAACTTGACATGTCTCGGCTCAACCGCTACCTTGTAACCTGAGGCGCAAGTCGAGTTTTGATCATGACTTGAGAATTGAGATTTGACTGACTGGAGAAATAACATTTCGGATCCAAGTTTCAACAGTGTATGTGCTGAATCAGAGCCATTGACTGACAGAAATTCCCTGCGCTGGGATCAGACCCGACTGAATCGTGCAAAAAACGAATGCACTCAGATCACTGACTTTTAAAGGAATAGCAAACAGGACATAATCAAGATGTCCTGCATCTTATTTGGGACATGCAGTTTAGTTTGACTATCTGTAGCCATAACAGAGAAAGATGCATATATGTACAATAAACACGGGCAAACTGTTCAACGCTCAAACTCTGGGAACACAAGCACTAAACCGGAGTCATAACCTTCTGCTTTTATCCAACTCTCAAGAGATGGGGAGATGGAGGGTAAAAGAGAGATGAAGCACATTCTGAAGTTTGAGGGTTCAGAGATATTTGAAGAACACCGCACTTTTATTTGACTTCTGCTGTCTGCAGGAGAATAACTCTCAATTGAAGGGCTGCCACTCAAGTTTTTATTTTTATTTTTTAGCTTTTCGATTATATATAAGAACTGCTGTTTTCATTATTATGTAAAATCATTATTTAGCAATAGATAGATACATTTTAATAATGTAATGTTTAAATAAATAAAAGTGTGTGTACAATACTGTAGGTGTTTTGTTTCAGTTACTGAGTATTTAGCTAAATTTAGCAAAAAAAAAAGGTAAAAAAAATAGCACTCCTGTTTTCCATCATTTTATGAAAGTAATAGTTTGCAAAACAAATAAATGAAAAAATATGAATGATTACTGTGTGGAATAAATACATACATAAATACAGTAAACGATAGTTTTGATAGTATTGCATTATTGAGGGTTAAGTACTCCTGTTTTTCAACAAACTAGTATTTTGGGGGGGAAAAATAATAATAAAGTTTCTAATAAAATAAATAAATAAACATATGTTTGTGCAACCCTGCAGGTGTTTTGCTTGTCTTTGATTACTGAGTGGCTATATAAACAAACATTTAAAAATGAATAAAAAAGCAAAAAAAAAAAAAAAAAAAAAAAAAAAAGCAAATATATTTTAAAATGAACAATGTTTGCAAACATGCAGGTGTTATTAATAAATAAATAAAAAATGTAGGTGTTTTGTTAGTCTTTAATTACTGTGTGGGATAACTAAATAAATAACATGCATACACAAATTCAGCAAAATGTATCAAAATATTAAAAAATATATAAATATTTTTTTAAAAATTTATAATTTTCCTTTAAAAAAGAAATATAAAAACAGTGTTTAGCTAGTCTATGATTACTGAGAAAATAAGCACTCCTGTTTTTCATCATTTTTGAAAGTAATATTTTGTAAAATAAAAAAAAATGTAGGTGTTTTGTAGTCTTTGAATACAGTGTGGGTTAAATATATAAATAAATAAATAAATAAATGAATAAATAAATAAATAAATAAATAAACAACATGCATACCCTTGTGCAAAATTCCGCAAAATGTATCAAAATATTTAGAAAAAATATTTTTATTTTTTTAAATTTTTATTTAAATAGTAATTTTCTTTAAAAAAAAGAAAGAAATGTGTTTTGCTAGTCATGCATTACTGAGGGTTTTTTTTTCTTCAAAACCAGTATTTTGAAAAAAAACAAACAAATAATAAATAATAAGAAATAATAAGAAATAAATAAACAATGTTTTTAACAAATAAATAATATAAATAAAAATGTGTTTGTCTAACCCTGCAGGTGTTTGTCAGTCTTTAATTACTGTGTGGTATAAATAAATCAATAAATCAGTAAATAAATAAATAACATGCATGCACTCATGCAATATTTATCAAAATATTTTTTTTAAATAAATATATAAAAAAATAATAATAATTGTGCATAAAAAGAAAGAAACGTCTTTTGCTAATCATGCATTACTGATGGGTAAGTACTTTTTTTGTTAATAGTATTATCAAAACCAGTATTTTGGGAAAATAAATAAATAAAAAGTTTTTAATAGATAAAGTTTTTACTAAATAAATAAAATACTAAATAAACATGTTTGTGCAACCTTGTCTAACAAATTAATACATGCAAAAAAAAAAAAAAAATCCATTAAATGAAAATCTTTTTTAATAAAAAAAAAAAAAAATCAAACCTGACAGATTATTATCACAGATCCTTGTCCTTTTGAACTTAATTTCATCCTCAGACCTCTGTTATAAGCCTTTAAATCTCTAACAAAGACATGTCAAAGACAAAGGCCACGCACCACATCGCTGCGGCTGCAATGTTCCCTGCGTTAATGGTTGGCGCCGCTGTTAATTTGACACGGGATCTTTATGAGTCCCTGAGTCACTCTGGTGAAGTGTGTGTGTGCGCACCTGTGTGAGCGCAGGTCAACCGGACAGCATTTATCTTCACGACACACTGATTAGATGTGACCTCTTGTCGCCCGTGCTATTGTTCCACGGCGCTAATAGACTTAATGATCAAATGACCTCTGATCTAGGGTCAGCAACACCTGTGAGCTAATAATTAAGATCAGGGCTAACACATTTACTGAGACTAGCTGTCTGTGACTGAGGTTAATGCAAATATCATCTATGTCACAGAGGCAAGGAAGTTCGTCTTTCAGACCAAGCAAAGAAAAAGATGTTGGCATTTAGAGTGGCAGCAGATAGACAGTCTGATATAATCATATAATGCTAAAGTGTTTGACATTTCATAAATGAAAAGAAACATTCCGGTAATAAGATCCATTGTTCAGCAGACATCCTATTAGCTCTAATACTGACAGTAAATGAGCCATTGAAATGAACCCACAGAGACATGGAAAAATACAACCTGGAAAATGGAGCATTTTAAAAGCAAACTGGGTTTGGATGGCAAGCCGTACAATTGTTGGACAGAGCCAGCGCTCGCAGAGGTGCATTTAAGCACCAGAGCAAGAGAGAGTAATGATCTCTGGCCTCTGAGCTGACGTCTGAAGACTCTCATAGTAATGGAACAGCATGATATCATAGCGTGAAGGATGACTCTGGAAATCTCTATCGCTACATCAACATTTATCTGGATATGTTTGAAAATTTTGGAAAGCACTAAAAACTTACTTTAGATGCATAAAACGTAATAAAGGTTAACCGAGACGATACTGAGAGACCAGACATAATACATTTCTCATGCTATTCTTTTGCAATCTTGTGCCGTTTATCTTGTGCAATTTTGTAGGCGCTTTTCTTTGATTGCTGAATGGGCTAAACTAACAAACAAGCCATTAAAATAAAAAAGATAAAAATAATAAAAACTAAATTAATAATAAAAAATAATAATAACTCGTGGGTGTTTAACAAAATATTTAACTACATACATTTTTAAATATAAAAAAAGAATAAAAATATAAAAACAATTTTACTTTTTTTTTTTTAAGAAAAAGATAAATGTGCATGCAACTGTGCAGGTGTTTTCCTTTGATTACTTAGTGGGTATTTAACTAAATATTTAACTACATACATTTTTAAACATAAAAAAAAGAATAAAAAATATAAAAACAAATTTACATTTTTTTTAAAGAAAAAAATAGACGTGCATGCAACTTTGCAGGTGTTTCCTTTGATTACCTAGTGGGTATTTAGCAAAATTTAGCTAAATATTTAACAAAATATTAAAAACAATTTTTTTTTAACATTTTTACAAAAAATAAATAAAAAATAAATGTCCTTGATTACTGTGTTAATTAAATAAATAAATAGACAACATGCATACACTCTCAAAATTCAGAAAAAAATGTTTTATAATATAAATATTTTTAAAAATGTAATAATTTTCTTTAAAAAAGAGAACGAAATGTGTTTTGCTAGTCATGCATTACTAATGGGTAAGAACTTTAAATTAAAACTAGTATTTCAGGGGAAAAAAGAAACAAGAATATACATATATACATATATGTACGTACACACACACACACACACACACATATATATATGTATGTATGTATATATAGATAGATAGATAGGCATGCAACTGTGCAGGTGCTTTCCTTTGATTACTTATTTAGCAAATTGAGCAAAATATTAAACAAAATAATTTTTTAAATAAAAAAGCTAAAACATTAATACAAAAGAGCTTTTCTTAAAAAAAAGAAAGAAAGAAAGAAACATGCATGCAACTGTGCAGGTGTTTCCCTTTGATTACTTAGTGGGAATTTAGCTAAATATTTAACAAAATGAATGTTTAAAAAAAAGTTAAATAAAAAACAATTTTTGCAAAATATTTTTTCTTTATAAATAAATATATATGTGTGTGCAACCGTGTAGGTTTTGCTATAGTTTTTGTTTGCTGACGAGGGTAAGCACTTGTTTTTTGTCATTATATGACAGCTGCATTTTGTAAAATAAATAAATATACGCTCCATACTAGAGTTTCTAAGGATTTACCAAAACATTTCTTGTGCACTAAATTGTTAAAAAGCACTAAAAACATGTCTGAATCGTCATAAACGCCCAGACCTATTCTATGAGATCTCACGCTATCATTTTAAAAGCAAAATATCTCAACACTGTACGTCTGGGATGCACTCAATTGCCATTCCATAAATGGTCCAAAATGCCATTTTCTTCATGTTTTGATACATGACAGCAATTGCAAGTACATTTTCTGCTATTTTTGCAGTAATGTAATATGAAGATAGTAAAAATAGCATGTATCTTTTGAAACAGCGTGAAAGTAAATAACACATTGCAGGCACATCCAACTATATGTATATGTGACCCTGGACCACAGAAAAAAAAAAAAAAAAAAACTAGTCATGGGGTTAATTTTTTGAAATTGAGATTTATACATCATCTGAAAGCTGAATAAATAAGCTTTTCGATTCACATATGATTTGTTAGGATAAGACAATATTTGGAGATACAACTGAAAATCTGGATTTAGAGGGTGCAAAAAATCCAAATATTGAGAAAATCTCCTTTAAAGTTGTCCAAATGAATTCTTAGCAATGCATATTACTAATCAAAAATTTAATTTTAATATATTTATGGAAGGAAATGTACAAAATATCTTCATGGTACACAATCTTTACTTAATAGCCTAATGATTTTTGGCATGAAAGAAAAATTGATCATTTTGACCCATGCAATGTATTGCTTTTGCATGCAAAGCCGAAAAATATGCATCACATGACTAAACGAGCGCAATCGTTTTCAAATACCTCTGTTTTCAAAGTCCACACTACAACACAAATTTATCAACCTGGGAAAGCGCCTTCAAAAAGCTGTTTTCGCTGGACAAAAATCGGTGTGGATAGCCAAAACGTAGAGAAAAAGATGCGTTTTGAAATACATCCAGATGAGAATAGCTGTAGTGTGAATGTGAATGTGTAATCACTCAATATATTGACAACAAACCTCTATACAAAACATGCAATTTGTCATTTAGACAAACAATCAACAACTACAGCCGTAGATCAACACAATACCAGAAGTTAAATTAACAGCTTGCTATTCAATATTGCATAAGGAAATGTGGAGTAAATCGCTTAATGCAATGTAACTTTGTAATACAAACTGCAGATATATGCCAAGACCCTTATTATACATGCAGTCTTTACTCTTTTTGTAATGATATTTCAGTTTTAATCACAATTCTAGTTGAAATGTAGCAATTCTTTGACCAAATTATGCACAGAAATTGTGTCAACATTTACTCTCGCTTCATGTTTTATCTTTTGTGGAACACAAAAGCAGCTATATTCTATTTTAGAAGCCCTCTGTGAAGCTTTTCAGATTTTGCACATTCAAATTTCCTGTTTTTCTCCTCCAGTGAGCAGGTTTGTGCTGTAACCCGAAGAATTTTTCTCTCTTGTCATAAGGATGCCAGATTTGAACGTACTGTACAAGATGACTTTGTATGAGAAAGCAATATTGCATGACTTCAGAAACAGACACAGTGCCTGAATCACAAGCATCGCTTCTGTTGTACATTTGTACCATGACAGCCTCAGTCGAAACAGTAACACTTTAGACACCTTTTTGTAAAGTATTACCAAAAATAAAATAAAAAATATTAAATATTTGTAGCACTAGTCAAAAACCCATTGTATGGGTCAAAATTATCGATTTTTCTTTTTATGCCAAACATCATTAGGATATTAAGCAAAGATCATGTTCTGTGAAGATATATTATATTTCCTACCAGTAATATATCAAAACTTAATTTTTGATTAGTAATATGCATTGCTAAGAACTTCATTTTGACAATTTTAAAGGCGATTTTCTCAATATTTAGATTTTTTTGTACCCTTAGATATATCCTAACAAACCATACATCAATGGAAAGCTTATTTATTCCGATTTCAGATGATATATAAATCTCAATTTAGTTGAGTGGTTTTGTGGTCCATGGTCACAAATAGCTTCAGAAGCAATGTCAAAATGTCACAATTAACAGGTACAATATTGAATTAAATGTGAAACTTTAATGCAGACAAGATAAATTGCTATTTTCGTCTAATATGCACTTGAATAGTTATTTTTTTTAACAGTGCACAATAGTTGAAATCAATTGTAATGATAATTAATTCAAATAATTTAGATTTTAATAATGTATAAATAAATGTTAAATGCTTTAAAAATACTAATGTAATAAAAACAAAAACAAATGTAGTGTAATGTTAACAAATGACACCTCATTGTAAAATATTACTAAAAAAAAAAAACTAACCCATTAACCTATAACAATTTCATTGCACACTGAAAAATGTAACCCTGGACCACAAAGCCTTGCCTTGTCTTGTCTTGCCACAAAGTCTTAAGTAGCGCAGGACCGCAGGTATATTTGTAGCTATAGCCAACAATACATTGTATGGGTCAAAATTATCGATTTTTCTTTTATGGCAAAAATCATTGTAAAGCTTTTTTATTCTTTAACTTTGATGTATGATGTATAATCTCAATTTCAAAAAAATTGACTCCATCACTGGTTTTGTGGTCTGTGGTCACAAATAGCTTCAGAAGCAATTTTCAATCAGAAATTGAAAATGTTACAATTAACAGGTAAAACTATGAATTAAGCGTAAAAGCAAAATATATTGCCATTTTCTTCTAAAATGCACTACATTATTATTTTTTTTTTTTTTAACTGTGCACAATTGTTGAATTCATTTTAATAATTAAATAATAATTAATTAAAATGCTTGTCAATAACAGACAACTTTTGGTTTTAGTAATGCATGAGTAAATGTTAAATGTCTTTAAACAATATTATTTTGTTAGTTCAAGTTAACTAATGTAGCTCACTAATGTTAACAAATGATATACTGTGAAAAAACTAACCCACTAACCTATATACAATATTTGGGCGAGATACAACTATCTGTAAAAAAAATTTAAATAAATAAAAAATCTAAATATTAAGAAAATCACCTTTAATGTTGTCCAAATTAAGTTCTTAGTAATGCACATTACTCATCAAAAATTGCGTTTTGTAAATTTACGGTAGGCAATTTACAAAATATCTTCATGGAACTTGATCTCTACTTAATATCCAAATGATTTTTGGCATAACAGAAAAATCTAAAATTTTGACCCATGCAATGTATTTTTGGCTATTGTTACTCCTGACGTCTTCACATTAACATGTACAAATTGTCCAAAGCTATATGTGACCCTAGACCAGAAAACCATCATAAGGGTCATTTTTTTTTAAATTGAGATTTACACATCATCTGAAAGATGAATAAATAAGCTTTCCGTGGATGTACGGTATGGTTTGTTAGGATAGGACAATATTTGGGTGAGATAAAACTATTTAAAAATCTGGAATCTGAGGATGCAAAAAAAGAAAAAAGAAAAATATTTAGAAAATCGCCTTTAATGTTGTCCAAATAAAGTTCTTAGTAATGCATATTACTCATCAAAAATTGCATTTTGTAAATTTACGTTAGGCACTTTACAAAATATCTTCATGGAACATGATCTTTACTTTATATCCTAATAATTTTTGGCATAAAAGAAAAATCTAAAATTTTGACCCATGCAATGTATTTTTGGCTACTGTTACTCCTGACGTCTTCACATTAACACGTACAAATTGTCCAAAGCTATATGTGACCCTAGACCAGAAAACCATCATAAGGGTCAATTTTTTTAAATTGAGATTTACACATCATCTGAAAGATGAATAAATAAGCTTTCCGTGGATGTACGGTATGGTTTGTTAGGATAGGACAATATTTGGGTGAAATACAACTATTTAAAAATCTGGAATCTGAGGATGCAAAAAAAGAAAAAAGAAAAATATTTAGAAAATCGCCTTTAATGTTGTCCAAATAAAGTTCTTAGGAATGCATATTACTCATCAAAAATTGCGTTTTGCAAATTTACGGTAGGCAACTTACAAAATATCTTCATGGAACTTGATCTCTTGATATCCTAATGATTTGGGCATAAAAGAAAAATCGATCATTTTGATCCATACAATGTATTTTTGGCTACTGCTATTCCTGACGTCTTCACATAAACACTTAAAAATTGTCTCCAAAGCTATATGTGACCCTGAACCACAAAACCGTCATAAGAGTAAATTTTTTGAAATTGAGATTTACACATCATCTGAAAGATGAATAAATAAGCTTTCCGTGGATGTACGGTATGGTTTGTTAGGATAGGACAATATTTGGGTGATACAACTATTAAAAAAATCTGGAATGCAAAAAAAGAAAAAAGAAAAATATTTAGAAAATCGCCTTTAATGTTGTCCAAATAAAGTTCTTAGTAATGCATATTACTCATCAAAAATTGCATTTTGTAAATTTACGGTAGGCAATTTACAAAATATCTTCATGGAACTTGATCTCTACTTGATATCCTAATGATTTTGGCATAAAAGAAAAATCGATCATTTTGATCCATACAATGTATTCTTGGCTACTGCTATTCCTGACGTCTTCACATAAACACTTAAAAATTGTCTCCAAAGCTATATGTGACCCTGAACCACAAAACCGTCATAAGAGTACATTTTTTGAAATTGAGATTTATACATCATATGAAAGCTAAATAAATAGGCTTTCCGTTGATGTACAGTATGGTTTGTTAGGACCGGACAATATTTGGGTGAGATACAACTATCTGAAAATCTGGAATCGGAGGATGCAAAAAAAAAACCCAAAATCTAAATATTAAGGAAATGGCCTTTAAAGCTGTCTATATTACTAATCAGTAATTGAGTTTTGTAAATTTACACTAGGCAATTTACAAAATATCTTCATGGAACATGATCTTTACTTGATATCCTAATGACTTTTGGCATAAAAGAAAAATCTAAAATTTTGACCCATTCAATGTATTTTTGGCTATTGTTACTCCTGACATCTTCATATAAACACAATTGTCCGAAGCTATATGTGACCCTAGACCAGAAAACCATCATAAGGGTAATTTTTTTTATATTGAGATTTACACATCATCTAAAATATGAATAAATAAGCTTTCAGTTGATGTACAGTATGGTTTGTTAGGATAGGACAATATTTGGGTGAGATACAACTATTTAAAAATCTGGAATGCAAAAAAAGAAAAATATTTAGAAAATCGCCTTTAATATTGTCCAAATAAAGTTCTTAGTAATGCATATTACTAATCAAAAATTGCGTTTTGCAAATTTACGGTAGGCAACTTACAAAATATCTTCATGGAACTTGATCTCTACTTGATATCCTAATGATTTTGGCATAAAAGAAAAATCTATCATTTTGATCCATACAATGTATTTTTGGCTACTGCTATTCCTGACGTCTTCACATAAACACTTAAAAATTGTCTCCAAAGCTATATGTGACCCTGAACCACAAAACCGTCATAAGAGTACATTTTTTGAAATTGAGATTTATACATCATATGAAAGCTAAATAAATAGGCTTTCCGTTGATGTACAGTATGGTTTGTTAGGACCGGACAATATTTGGGTGAGATACAACTATCTGAAAATCTGGAATCGGAGGATGCAAAAAAAAAAAAAATCTAAATATTAAGGAAATGGCCTTTAAAGCTGTCTATATTACTAATCAGTAAATGAGTTTTGTAAATTTACACTAGGCAATTTACAAAATATCCTCATGGAACATGATCTTTACTTGATATCCTAATGACTTTTGGCATAAAAGAAAAATCGACAATTTTGACCCATACAATGTATTTTTGGCTATTGCTACAAATATACCCATGCAACCTATGACTGTTTTTGTGGTCCAGGGTCACATTTACCTATCGCACTCACAATCCTTCCATCTATCTTTATAAATTTCCACTTTTTTAAAACTTCCAAACAATTACTTTATCCATCTAGCATAACATATTTGTAATTCTGACAGGACATCAGAAAACATCTGCGCTGCACAAACTCTCCAAACAAAGCCCGTCTCGATTTCTCTCTGTCTCTTACCCTCAGAGAAGTTGATCAGCCCCAGCAGATGAAGCAGCTTGAGTGAAGCACACACGATCACCACAATCCCAAGCGTCTGCAGACCCTCGGTTTCCCACATTGTGCTTAAGGTGACCCCCTGCTCCTGCTCATGCCACCTGCCTGACTCTCCTGACCCGGCGCCAAACTCCTCCTCGCTCCAGTTTCCTCCCGCCGCCGGCGCGCACTGGCCGGGCAGCCCGAGGCACCCACGTGGTGCAGCGCTCCAGTCCCGCTGCAAATCCAGCCTGGGAGGCTGAGCTTCACCACTCGGGATCTGAGTCTCCCGACACAGAAGAGTCAGAGACGCGAGTGTAAGTTTGAAATGTGTGCGCAGACTGAGGTTTCAGTGAGGGGAGGAGGGTGCAGAGACAGAGAGAGAGAGCAAGAGAGAGAGATGAGAAGAGGGAGGAGAAGGAAATGAGGAGAGCGGTGCGAAATTATCAGGGAAAAGTGTGAAGAAGAAGTAATATTCAGTCGCTCTGTCTTCATGTCCTCACTTCCTTCACTTGAAATCAGTTTAATCTAATTCCCACCTAATTTGCTCCACTGAATCTGATACAGACAGGCATGTCACATGACTTGTAATTGCACAACATGCTGTTTAAACCAAAGCAAAAATCAATGCATAATGAAGTCATCCTTTAAACGCTTTGGCTGTGCATTTATTTGCACGCTGTCTGTACTCTGAGGAAACCTCCAGCATTGATTACACGATTGAAGAGGAAAGTCTGTCCTGGTCAATAAACAACCAAAGTGCACTTGCCAAATTACCCTTAAAGGGACAGTTCTTATTACAATTCTGCAATTGTTTTTTCACCCTCACGTTGTGCCAGATCCACACTGCTGTTATTGTTCTCACTATACAAGTTTAGCAACCACAGGCTATAAAAACTCAATAAAAGCAGTCCGTTGTGACTCACCAGCAATATTTCAGTTTCTTCAAAAGTCATAGTTTTTTCGGAGTTTTGTGTAAGAAACTTTCCAAAATCCAAAAAAGTCATTATTCACTGTCAAAACCAATCATTCATACAAACTTGTGAAAAGTGCACTTAATATTAAACATTGATCTTGAAAGTATACTTTTTATATATTAATGAAATTTGTCTAACACATTTTAAAAATGCACTTTGCAATAATTTCAATTTCTTTTTGATGTGTTGACTTACATACTAAAGTACATAGAGTTTCAGAATATGCTAAATATTTGACCAAAATAAGAGGGATCATACAAAATGCATGTTATTTTGTATTTAGTACTGACCTGAATAAGATATTTCACATAAAAGGCGTTTACATTTAGTCCACAAGAGAAAAAAATAGATTAATTTGTAAAAATTACCCCGTTGAAAAGTTTACATATGCTTGGTTATTAATACTGTGTTGTTACCTGAATGATCCACAGCTGTGTGTTTTTTTTAGTGATAGTTGTTCATGAGTCACTTGTTTGCTATTCTTTCCTATAGAAAAATCTTTCATATCCTACTAATTCTTAGTTTTTCCTAGCATTTTTGTGTATTTGAACCCTTTCCAACAATGACTGTATGATTTTGAGATCCATATTTTCACAATGAGGACAACTGAGGGACTCATATGCAACTATTACAGAAGGTTCAAACACTCACTGATGCTTCAGAAGGAAATACAATGCATTAAGAGCCGGGGGGAGGGGGGGATATATGTTACTTATTTTGTCTTTTGGGAAACATGCAAGTACCTTATGTAGCTTCTGAAGGTAGTACTAAATGAAAAGAACAAAACCATGATAATTAGGCAAAAAAAGAAAACTACACATCTTCATTGTGTTCAAAAGTTTACACCCCCGGCTCTTAATGCATGGTTTTTCTTTCTGAAGCATCAGTGAATGTTTGAACCTTCTGTAATAGTTGCATATGAGTCCCTCAGTTGTCCTCAGTATGAAAAGATGGATCTCAAAATCATACAGTCATTGCAGGAAAGGGCTCAAATACACAAAAATGCTGGGGATTTTTTTTTTTTGGAACATGAACAAATTTTCTGAAGAATAGCAGGCAGTTTAACTGTTCAGGACAAACAAGGGACTCATGAACAGCTATCACTAAACAAAACAAACAAACACACAAACAAACAAAAACACAGCTGTGAAGCATTCAGGTAAAAACACAGTATTAAGAATCAAGTGTATGTAAACTTTTGAACAAGGTATTTTTTGTAAATGTAGCTATTATTATTTACTTTTGTAAACATCTTTTATGTGAAATATCTTATTCAGGTCAGTACTAAATAAACAAAATAACATGCATTTTGCATTATTTCTCTTATTTTAGTAAAATAATTAACATTTTGCAGATTCTGCAAGGTGTATGTAAACCTTTGACTTCAACGCTGCAAAAAATACTTTTCTTTCTTGCAACTTCATTAGTACAAATGTGTAATAACAAATATATACATGACAAATTGTCAGTAAAAGTGATATTAAAGAATATTTTAATTATCATAAATGATTGTCAGCAGTACGCATTAATCACGTTTTAAAAACAACAGAAGTAGTTATGAAATGATATATTAAAATGTACTTAAATCCTACTTAAGTGGGTCAAAAAAAGCATTGTAAATTTCTGTTAATTGCATTTAATACTACTTTAAACTATAAAGCATTTTCATTTGCAATTAACAGGCATCATTTTCAACTTTCCTTTAAGGCAAACAAATGTAAACTAAAAAATCACTTAAAACTAGTACTTTTGAGCTTCCATTCAAAGACTATATGTACTATAGCACATTCTAGCATCCTAAAAACCACTACTGATGCTGCTTCCCTAAAAATGCATGCCTACTGCCACCTTCTGGCTTGTTATATCATCAAATGCATTGAATTTCAATGGAGAGATGTCAAAGGATTGAACACGGGATTGAAACAACGCATCAGTTTCAGAGTCTTACAAGATTTGCATTCATTATCCAACATAATTCATAAACAGTTCCATTTGCATGTATCACAGTTAATTTAGCCAAATCTCTAACTGCTTAAAGGTCTCGTACCAAATGATTTTATTCCTTTTTTGGAGCAAATAATTTAGTGTAGGGTTATTAATGTCGCTCATGTAATTATGCAGATTATGCCTTCAGCCATTTTTAATTTTGCTCATTGTGTTTTCCCCCCTCCATCTGCCTATAATAGCTTAGTTTTATTAAAACTATGACACTAGCCTTTGGGAATCATTTAGCAACTCAGTTTCTGCCCAAAAGGTTAAAAAATGCATATGTAATGTGAACATACGTAAATGAACGGAAACACCTGTATCGACTCCAGCAGGTGTCATAACGGCCGTCGCCTCCTGTTCTGTGTTGTCTTTCTGTGACATCTTTAAAGGTGATGTAAAATGTCAGAGAGTGTTGATGGAGAACCCTTAGAGCGGTCGATTTCTTATCTCTGGCAAGCATAGGATGTGTCTCAGATGTGAATGCTCTTTGTTCTTCGATTTCTGTGGGTTATAAAATCGATTTTGGCCAGAGATTACGTATTTCCATTTTATGGTCAAAGCCTCCCTGTCCTGTGGGGACTCTTATCAAGCCTGGCCTGTCCAGCAGAGGCACATACTGACATTCAGAGAGGGACAGCAACACAAAACCTGCTCACAATTCAACTGTTTCACAGTGTACTCATTTAAAGTGTCAGAGGTGCTGTCACGTATCAGTGATGACCTCTCTGTCAGTGACGTCCATTGTACCTTCATATTATGCATTATTCACATTTGTGATTGATGCCTCAAACTGGCAAGTATGAGACTGTGCTTTCTCATGAATAATATAGAGAAGCAATCAGACTCAAAAGTAGGGCTGCATGATTTTATAAAATAAACTGACATTGCAATATTTCAATAATTAATTAAATAAAGCAATTTTACCCGATGACTTGCTTTGTTTGGATAAAATGAATCATTCCAGAATAATTGAGGTGATTTTTTAGGGGAGTGCATATGCGTAGAAAATAACACTAAAACAAGTAAGAACAATTACTGTTGGCTTTGAAGACTTGTTTTTGAGTGCAAAGCATCCTGATCGATTTGGAAAAAAATGTCTCACTTTTAAGTTATCACTTTTAACTAAGTGGAAAGAAAAATGTATCTAAACGTAATGATAGTATTACTTATAAAACATTATTTTAAGGAATATTTACCAGAAAAAAAAAAAAAAAAAATTAGGGAACCAATTAATTAGAAGTGCTTTTCAATATTACATTTAATAAAGCCATTAAAATGGAATCCAGAAATTTAATGGAAAACACAGAATTTGGTACAAAATTAAACTGAGTTTGAGAAAAAAACAAATCTAAAATGTTACTGTTTTTGACCCATTTAATATGACCATAAAATAGGTATTATTATGACTGTTATTGTGACAAAATAAGAATATATTGTCTTCATTCTATATTATTTATGTTATACAATTTTATGATTGTAATAATACAACTGTACTCAAATGTAGAATTTAATAAAAAAATATGTATGTTTATATATATATTTTAATATAGTAACCTTTTTATTTTACTGGATTCTGTTTTTTCTGTTTAAAATTTTTAATTAAAAATATTAATAGAAAATAATGTCTAATTAATTGAAATCATGAAATTATAGCAATTCATTGAAAGTTGAAAAAAAAAGTAAATTTTTAAGGCCTATGAAATACATTTTTTTTTTTCTCAAACTCAGTTTTATTTTGACCAAATTCTGTGTTTTCCATTAAGTTTCTGGAGTACAATTTAATGTCTTTATTACATTTAATAATGAAAAGCATCTCTAATTAATTGCTTTTTTAAAAAAAATACTGTATTTACATTTTTGGTAAAGAAATTCTGGTAAATATTTTTTTTTCTGGTAAATATTCCTTAAATAATGTTTTAATAATAATCATTTTATTATTAGTAGTAGTACTATCATTACATTAAGTAATATATTTCTGTCACAGTTTCTTCAAGTTAAACCAAACTTTTATTTTGATGGGGTGCTGTGAAGACCTTTAAGTTTTTGTTTGTATATTTAATTGTATATTTAATTAAATTACAGCCTTTGTGTTTAATAATCATGCATGATATATTTTGCAGTCCTACACGAAAAGTACTTTTCTACACTATATTAATTGACCTTATTTTTTTGCTGATGGTCGCCGACAACAACAATCCAAAAAAGTCTCTCATATTGAAAATTCAGTCATGACATTGGTAGCTTTAAGACCCCATTGTCTTTTATAAGTGTTTTCAAACGTTCTCTAAAACAATGTAAATATACACTGTAATTTGCGCCACAAAAGCAGCTGTGCCATGCCTCAGGTAGACTATAATTATATGCTTTATGGCAATATCTGCAATACCATAGAAAGCAATGTTGGTTTCCAATATTTAGAAAGCAGTGAAATTAGCCCGTCATATTCTCAAATCCCCAAAAGCACTGAGTGTGAAATGTAAGCAATTAAAGCCTGTGAACCATGGCGGCCCTGAGCACTGCTGAATACACAATTGAGGGTGAAATAACAGTTTCTGCCCACAACATACAGACCACAACACTTGAGAGAAGTTGTCAGGTGTCTAGCTCTCCACCTGCCGCCCGAAAGTGCCCTCTTATTTGTTTATTAAATTCTCTGTGTAATATTTTGTAATGGTTCAAATCGCCCCAGTTCAAGCAGGTCCGAATAACAAGCTGCAGCCTTGTTGGTTGAGGCGATGCAAATGATGCAACATTCAGTAAGATAAGCATTGTTGTTGAAACTGATATTTGATATGAGAGTGTGTGGTCTTGGCCCAGCACAGCCGGTTGGAAAGAAAGAAATATATTTTTGGAGACTGTCTGGGACAGATGGCTTACAATTGGCTTAAGGAACAAAACGTTTGTCTGAAAACACTGACCTGCTCTTCAATCCATCAGTCAAGAACAAAAGAACATGGCAGTTTTCTTGCTGTATGTTTTTAGTCTTAGAAATCAGAAACCACAAATAATAGTGAACAAGAGAACAGACCATTGATTCTACATATTCATAATTCTACATATTTATTTGAAGAAAAAGATTGCAATGGAAGCTGGGTAATTGCAATAATTTTTTTAAATCAAAAATTTAGTTTGATCAATATAAATCTGTTTATATCCCCTCACCATTTGGAGAAAAAAAAGTCAGAATTATAAGATAGAAACTCATAATTGGAAGATGTTAACTATCTGCTATATAAAGTTGCAATTCTGAGAAGAAAGTCAGAATAATGAGATATAAACTCAAGAAAAACTTTCAAGAAAAAAATGGGCTTTTTTAAATATTTTTTTATTTCATGATGAAAACAAATAATAATACAAATAAATAAAAAAAATAAACTCAAGATATAAACTGTTAAAAAAAATAATAATTCTGATTTTTCTAGGAATTATGAGTTTATATTTTGCAAATTTGACTTTTTTCTCTCAGAACAAAATCCAAAAAATTACAAGATAAAAAGTTGGATATGTGAGAAAAAAGGTTATTTGTGATCCTGGACCACAAAACCAGTCATAAGGGTCAATTTTATGAAATTGAGACTTATACATGATATGAAAATTTAATAAATAAGCTTTCCATTGATTTGTTATGAAAGGACAATATTTGGCCGAACTCATAATTGGAAGATGTTAAAGGAGCAGGAAGGAAACTACAACCTGATAAGGTACTTTTGGACTGGAGTTAGTGCAGACAGTTGGCAACTGCAAGGATGTCGGACGATGAAGCTACTGAGTTTTATGAAGTAGTAGTTTAGTTTCCTTCCTGCTCGTCACTCGACTTATCGTGACTAAATTCAAGATGGCGGCGAACGGTAAATTTCCTGAAGGGACTGTCTGTATAAATCTTCTTGTAAATAAACTACCAGTGCTTTTTCAAAGTTCTCAATGTCTCGTTTTAAATGTCAGGGCCCTTGGAAGTCTACCAATGAAGTGTGGAGCTACTTTGTGCCTCGTAAATGGTGTAAAACAGTGATTTATTTACATGGCTAGTCCGATGCCCGATGCACCCTCAAAGACAACCTGTTGTTAGCATCGGCTAACTAGGGCCAGATCTCGGAGTGCAGGGGACAAGCCGAGATGAGCTATGAAAGGTAAGTTCACACTCGGTATCATGATTCATTACACTTTAGGTCAATATCACACCGGACTTCTCCTTTAACTTGCAATTGCTATATAAAGTTGCAATTCTGAGAAGAAAAGTCAGAATTGTGAGATATAAACTCATAATTTCAAGAAAAAAATGTGCTTTTTTAATTTGAATTTTTATTTCATGATGAAAACAAAAAAACAAAAACAAATAAATAAATAAAACAATACAAACTCAAGATATAAACTGTTAAAAAAGAGTTCATATCTTGCAAATTTTACTCTTTTCCCTCAGAATTGTGAGAAACTAAATCAAAAAATAAGCTGGAAATGTGAAAAAAAAGGTTATTTGTGATCCTGGACCACAAAACCAGTCATAAGGGTCAATTTTATTAAGTTGAGATTTATACATTATATGAAAGCTGAATAAATAAGCTATACATTGATTTGTTATGATATGTGACCCTGGACCACAAAACCAGTCTTAAGTCGCTGGGGTATATTTGTAGCAATAGCCAAAAATACATTGTATGGGTCAAAATTATTGATTTTTCTTTTATGTCAAAAATCATTAGGAAATTAAGTAAAGATCGTGTTACATTAAGATTTTTTGTAAAATTCCTACTGTAAACCTATCAAAATGTAATTTTTGATTAGTAATATGCATTGTTAAGAACTTATTTTGGACAACTTTAAAGGTGATTTTCTCAGTATTTTGATTTTTTTGCACCCTTAGATTCCAGATTTTCAAATAGATGTATCTCGGCCAAATATTGTCCTATCCTAACAAACTATACATCAATAGAAAGCTTATTTATTGAGCTTTCATATAATGTATATATCTCAGTTTTGTAAAATTTAACCTTATGACTGGTTTTGTGCAGGGTCACATATATGTATGGTGGGAAATATACAAAATATCTTCATGGAACATGATGTTTACTTATCCGAATGATTTTTGGCATAAAAGAAAAAGCAATAATTTTTTAAGATTGATTTTATGGTCCATTTTATTCCATCCTGGATACAGAATGACAACTTTCTATCTCACCCGAAAAGACAGACTGTGAATTTTAAACATGTATAATTGCTGATGGTTAACTTTGTCAAAGTTTAGGAGATTTTGGGTCTTTAAACCAAATATATTCAGAATGGCTTTCAATGTATTGTGGACACAAATTGCTTGTCGCTGGAAACTTTGCGTGTCGCACCTGGTTAGGACGCAGCATTTCTGACATTTCTAGGACAGGAACATTTGAAGAAAATTACACGGCATTTGATTATTGTGCTGTCAGCACAGATATATGAGCAGCTTTTAAATGTCAAGAGCATTTATGTTCCATCACCTGTGAAAAATAATTGGTCAAAAAACTTTGTGGACTAAAGATGAATGGCCTATCAAATTACTATAATTTTCTTCAAGCAGAAAAAAACAACAGCCTGGTGTGGGGCAGAATAGAAAAGACATGCCTGCAGATAAAAGGATTGAAAACGATGAACTAATACTGAAACCCAAACAAAGAATGACAAAGATGCACAATTTGACACACTACCAGCTGGCAGCATTTCCTTACAGAAACCATTTTATCAGTCAAACTGACAACATATAATGATTGTGGGTTTTGTGGCTGCTACCTCAATCTCTTCATCTAGAGCAACAAATCAAGTTTCACTTTTATTCTAGTGCAACTATTAAAGGGATAGTTCACCCAAAAGTTAACATTTGCTTTTATTTTACTCACCTTCAAGCCATTTAAGATTTAGCTGACTTTTTAGCAGTAAAATATTTTAGTCCTCGGTGATTCATAAATACAAGTCACCTTAGGAGTCAAAAAAGCATACAGGCAACACAAAATTAATATCTGTGATTCCTGACGATATATTGTGGTCTTATGAAGCAAAATGATCAGTCTGTGCAAGAAACTGAACATTACTTACAACATTATTTGTACCTGTGATCCGATTATTTTCCACAAACTGGTCCTTTCAGACAGTTTGTTTCAATGAACTGGTTCAATTCACTAGTTCACTAGTTCAATTCACTATTACTATGTAATTTTGCAATGAAATAGCACACATGCAATTTTATTATTAAAGCACACAATAATGATGTGAAATTTGGATGTTTTACAAGCCTAAAGCAACTACACTCTTAAAAATAAAGGTGCTTCACGATGCCATAGATAGAAGAACCTTTTAGTCAAAATGGTTCCATTAAGAACTTTTAACATCTGAAGAACCATTCTGTTTCTTTGTGGCAAATAAGGTTCTTCAGATTCTAAAAAAAAAGTAAGCAAGATATGATTCTTTAAAGAACGTTTGACTGAATGGTTCTTTGTGGAACCAAAAATGGTTCTTCTATCGCTTAAAGAACCTTTTGAAGCACCTTTATTTTTAAGAGTGTAGTTCAACTAGTTCACAAAAAAGAACTGGTTCAAAAGAATGATTTGTTGTAAACTGGACATCACTCTGGAGGCTCTGGATTACAGGTAATAATGTTGTACATAATGTTCAGTTTCTTGCGCAGACTGATCGTTTTGCTTCATAAGACCTCAATGTATCATCAGGAGTCATGGGTATTAATTTGGTGTTTCTTGATATGTTTTTTATTCTCAAGAACTGACTTACATTTTATGAATCACCATCAGCTAAAGATCTTCTTTACTTCTCTCCTAAAGAAAAAAAGTCATACATCTTTGATGAAAGGTGAGTAAATTAACAGCAAATTTAAATTTGGGGGGTTTTAAGACTATTCTTTGACAGTGTCGAAGCATGTTTTTAGTACACAGCTTGTACAAGCGGTTACAGAAACTTTGCAAGTCTTAAAGGATTAGATCACTTCCAAAACAAAAATTTACAGATAATGTACTCACCCCCTTGTCATCCAAGATGTTCATGTATTTCTTTCTTTAGTCATAGGGAAATAATGTTTCTTGAGGAAAACATTTCAGGATTTTTCTCCATATAGTGGACTTTTATGGTGCCCAGAGTTTGAACTTCCAAAATGCAGCTGAAATGCAGCTTCAAACGAGCCCAAAGAAGGGTCTTATGAAGCAAAACGATTAGATTATTTAAAAAAAAAAAAAAGAAAAAAAAATTATACTTTTCAACCTCAAATGCTTGTCTTGTCTTGCTCTGCTTGAACTCATTTTTTTTTGGTTTAAGACAGTTAGGGTATGTCAAAAAAATTCCTATCTCATTTTCTCCCTCAACTTCACAGACTAAATGCACATTGCAGTGAGAGACAAGACGTTAAAATAAGCATAGAAATTGTAATAATAATAATAAAAAAAAAA
The DNA here is from genome assembly GCF_049309525.1 of Garra rufa. Lineage (NCBI taxonomy): Eukaryota > Metazoa > Chordata > Actinopteri > Cypriniformes > Cyprinidae > Garra > Garra rufa. The sequence goes on along the minus strand of NC_133363.1, from coordinate 6,015,262 downwards.
GCTGCATTTAAGGCGAGACTTTGCAGGTGAATAGGGTAAAAAAAATTATCACCTTACTTACCTAGTTGATTGATTACATTGATAATTGCAAAAAAAATTGTATTACAAGTTTTCTAAAATGTTAGGTTTAAATATGCAAATGAGGCATTATTTAATGAAATATGCACTAATTTGCATACATTTCCACACTGTAAAAAGTTTTCACCAGTTTCAACTTAAAAACTTAAGTTTAGCAGCTGCCTTAAAAGTTTAAGTTAAATCAACTTAAGTCATTTAAACTCACAAGTTATATCCACTCATTTTTAACCTGGCAGCTGCTGAGCTTAGGTCTTTAAGTTGAATTCGGTGAAAACTTTTTACAGTGTAGTACAAAAATCTAAACACTGGATGAAGTCAGTTTCAAAATTATTGTTTAATTTTTTGACATATTAGAGTCAAAAGTTTTTACAGAGGGAATTTTGGGTATGTTATTTTGTCACTCCAAAATTTAATAAAAACAGACAGAAAACATATTTTTTGCAATTTTGGGGGAATAAAATGTAATAATGTATAATCAAGCAAAATATACATATACAACAAATCCCTCTGTAAAAACCTTCAGGATATAGACAGGAATACAAATGTGAAGTTTGGTGTGTGTAAGTGCTACTGAAGTGGAGATTTATGGCTCAGTGTAGGAGAAAAAACTCATTTTAAGAAAATGGCCTTTAAAAATATGTATTGTAATTTAAATCTATTGACACAAACAGATAACATGCTATAAAAGAAACACTTAACAGTGTCTAATGGATGTTTTCTTTCCATTGGGTCTGGAAAAACACTTTATGAACAACCAAAAAGCCCCAAATCTCAAACTTGACAGGTGCAGTAAAAAAACAGCGTTTTTGCCTGCAGTGTCTCCCCTTAAACAGCATTTTGGAAGTTCAAACTCGGGGCACCATAGAAGTCCACTATATGTAGAATTATCTAAATGTTTTCCCCCAAAAACTATTTCTCTATGACTAAAGAAACAAAGACATGAACATCTTGGATGACAAGTACATTTTCTGTAAATAAAAAAGTGAACTTCTTCTTTAAAAAATAAGAAGAAACAAAAACTAGTGCTAGAGCTGAAACTAAAACTAGACTCAGTTTAACGACATGTTTAATGCAATTAATTATTATTATTTGAAAGTATGTGATAGACTTAAAAAAGGATAAGGAAATGAAACTAACAATACATTAAATATACATACACTTCTAAAGCTTTCTTTTCTCTTTTCCATCTGTTGCAATAATGTCTTTGAATTGCCCACGTCTTCATTCGGGGGCTTTTCTTGATTATACTGTGACGTTTTTGATTCCAAGTGACTGAACATCGAAGAAATAAATAATTAAATAAAAGTAATTATAATTCACTGAAAATACATTTGCAACATGAAACATTTCCATCGACATCAGTCATTTCCCCACACCAGAAGCTAATAACTTTATCTACAGTATTCTGACATGAGTGCACATTTAACAAGCAGCTTGCAGCAAATGAAGAAGAAAGAGATGCAAACGTCTCTGAATTACAACAGCCGATGTGATGAGCACAAGGCTTTTGGATGATGTTTATCCACTCGTGCCAGAAATATAAAAAAATGTAAGCCTATAGAAAAAAGAGCCTTTATATTAGGTGTCCTTAACTACTATATACTTACATTTAAATTAATCAAAGACGAAAAAGGTTTAAGCATAAAAACAAAAAGTGCAATACTGCTTTAAATTGTTGTTGTTTTTCCAAAAACCATTAAAAAGTTTTCTGTTTAATTTAATTGCATTTTGCTTTTTGTTTTTCTGAGCAAAAAATAAATATCCTAAATTTTCCAATTTAGGACACTTAAAGACATTTAAAGACACCCACTAAAATGTAATTCAGTGTAACAGCCTTGCCAGGCATATTTACAACAAAAATCAATTTAGGACATATTAAAAAACAATAAAAATTTAATATGCTCCCTTATTCTTATATATATTTTAATATGTACATCAGAAATAGCATGTTGTTTGAATTTTTACATAAATATTGTGTTACACTAAATGACAATGTAACATTATTTCAACCAAATTTTGACATTTTATTCTCCAAAAACACAGTACATACATAGTACTTATTTTTCGATGCAAGTACATAGTAGTTCAGACCATCTAATATAAAGTGGGACCAAAAAACATACACAAAATGTGATGTTTTTTGATTAGATCAGACAACATACAAACTGCCAGTATATGCACTATAAAACATGCTGTGTTGAAAGAACAGAAAGAACAGTCATCCTAGATCAACCTGAGGTTAAATGCATTGTCGTAAAAAAAATCAATCATGAACAATAAAAGCACATTTAAATAATCGTGCATTAAAACTGCAGTTATGCTCAACATGTGAAACCAAACTTCCTTCTGTTAACAGGATTATTTTTCTCATTTCAGATATCTCGCTTTCATTTGGTTTCAGTCACAGCATCCAACCTGAACTGAAACAAACACCTGCGCCCACATTTACACACACACACACACACACACACACACGCGCACACACACACACACACACACACACACACACACACACACACACACACACACACACACACACACACACACACACACACACACACACACACACACACCGATGGTTTATTATAGTGACAGAATCTGTTTGAACACAATGTAATAAAATATGTTACACTCTTAAAAATAAAGGTGCTTTAAAAGGTTCACAGCGATGCCAAAGAAGAACCATTTTTGGTTCCACAACGAACCATTGAGTCAGATGATCTTTAAAGAATCATCTCTTTCTTACCTTTTTATAATCTGAAGAACCTTCCTTCGCCACAAAGAACCTTTTGTGAAGCAAAAACGTTCTTCATATGTTAAAGGTTCTTTATGGAACCATTTAGACATAAAAGGTTCTTCTATGGCATCATGAAGTACCTTTATTTTTAAGAGTGTACTTGAAATAGCATAATTGTTAACTAAAAAAAGATTGAACCTAAATGTAAGACAGAAAATATAATTAACATTAATAAAATATAATTAATATTAATAAAATATAATGCAAATCTAAATCTAATTAGACAATTAAAATCTAAAAATCTTAAAAATCAATTATTAAAATCCAATATCAATTGAAATATTAATAAAATGAATTTGACACTGTTGCATAAAAGTAGAAATAGTTTGTTTATTTGTTTAGCTTTTTTAAGACAACAGTCTTGTGGTTGGAAAACTGATTACCCAATTAAAATCTTAGTCTGCAAGTCAAATCCATGACCCTAAAATGCAATTTTATGCTGTGAAATTGCAGTTTATGCCAACACATCAAATATGCAAAGCATCATCATCTTCCACCTATTTTTTCATGTATTGCATTGCAGCTATTTTAGGCTTTAGGACATATTGTGAAATTAATATTAGAAATGAATAGGCAAGGAGATGAGGAGTGACTGGCATGATTATAGTCTTAGAGGCATTAAATCCATTAAATTTTAACCAAACCTAATACAACAACTGTATTGTTGTTATGCCACCCAGTGGCTGAAACACATCACTGCAAGATCCTCTCAACCCAAACCAAATATTCAAGTGACTTATTGCATTGTCTATATTTGCAGATAATATTATCAGAGTATTTTGAATGACAATCTTTAGTCTCATATTATAGAGATAACAGCATACGTCTGAAAGCGCGCTGTACAGTACACACAGAGGGACAGCAGATGGCCGTGAGAGCAGTGGTCTCGGCCCTAACGGGTGACTGATTGGTGCCGGTGTGTGAGCATTTGGTTTCACACTGATTTACACATGGACTAACACCACCCTCCTCAATCCCCTCCTGCACCGATCCTTCACGTCAATACCATGAACTGACTTGTTTGATCCTCCCTTCTGAAAGAGTTTCATTACAGAATATCCATCCAGAATAGTGTTTTCAATGATTTGACTGGCTGTAAATGCACATTCCTTTACTTTAACTTCCCTAGAAGTACACTTTAGCATACTTTTAAAAAAGAGTAGGCCTATTTAAATAATGCACTTGAAAGGAATATACTTAAAGGGGTCATCGGATGCCCATTTTCCACAAGTTCATATGATTCTTTAGGGTCTTAATGAAAAGTCTATACTATATGTTGGTTAAAAATTCTCAAAAGTAGTGTAAAAAACAACCTTTTACCTTGACAAAATCAGCTCTGCAAAAAAATCAACTCATTTTATTGCATGGTCCCTTTAAATGCAAATTAGCTCTGCTCGCCCCGCCCCTCTCTGATGTGGGATTATGAGCCGCAATGTTTACTTTAGCCGCGTTTAGCCGCTTTTAGCGGAATGACCTGATTTTAAAAAGGGGTTATTACTTTTAAAGATTAAAAAGATACCACTGGGTGGATTTTTATGATTGTAGAGTGGTTGTGTACACAAACTGCCAACACACATGTTCAAACAACATGTAAAAGTGAGTTTTGCATCCGATGACCACTTTAAGTGGTTTTACCCTATTCACCTGCAGTGTCCCTACTTGAAAAAAAAAAAACATTTGTAATGACACATCTGTAATTGTAAAGTTGCAATTTAGTACATTTAAAATATATTAGCTTTAAATGTAATATATCACTAATGAAGTATTTTGCCTGTATTATAGTATGTTAGTCATCATAAAAATATGTATAATAAAAAAAATGGTTTAAAATGTAACACTTTTAATTTGACAATATATTTTTAAAGTACTGTTATTAAAAGGGTAACACTTTACAATAAGGTTCATTAGTTAAACATTAGTTAATGTATTAACTAACATGAACTAACCATGAGCAATACATTTGTTACTGTATTTACTAATCTTTAGTAACGTTAGTTAACGAAAATACAGTTGTTCATTGTTTGTTTATGTTAGTTCACACTGCATTAACTAATGTTAACAAGATTTTAGTAATGTATTAGTAAATGTTGAAATTAACATTAACAAAGATTAATAAATGCTGTATAAGTGCAGTTCATTATTAGTTAATGTTAACTAATATAGTTAACTAATGTTAACTAAAGAACCTTATTGTAAAGTGTTACCATTAAAAGTGTAGTTTAAGAAACAGTTAACAAAAATGTCCCTATAGGTATACTATAATGGTCTTTTATTTCATTAGTATTAAATGCAAGTGCAGTTTTCTTTTTAATATGCTTTTAAGATTTAACATATGCACTCTTAAAAATAAATGTGCTTCACAATGCCATAGAGCAGGGGTTTTCAAACCTGTCCTGGAGCCTCCCCTGCCCTGCACATTTTGTATGTCTCCCTTATTAGGCACACCCAATTCAGGTCTTGCAGTCTCTACTAATGAGCTGATGATTTGAATCAGGTGTATTAGATGAGAGAGACAAGCAAAATGTGCAGGGCAGGGGAGGCTCCAGGACAGGTTTGAAAACCCCTGCCATAGAGGAACCTTTTTTGTCTAAATGATTCCATAAAGAATCTTCAAAATCTGAAGATCCTTTCTGTTTCACAAAAGGTTCTTTGTGGCAAAACGTTCTATAGATTATAAAAAGTTAAGAAAGAGATGGTTCTGTAAAGAACCTTTGAATGAAAGGTTCTTTGTGGAGCTAAAAATGGTTCTTCTATGGCATCGCTGTGAAGAACCTTTTGAAGCACCTTTATTTTTAAGAGTGTACTATAAATGCATATTCAAAACATTTAAGTGCACTTCTTTTTCACAAACAGCCATGCTCCGTTTATGACACAGTAATGGTTCTTTTACTTGACGTTCTACTTCAGTCTGCTGCGATCATAGAAGTAAATCAGTCTTGTGTTTGCTCTGTTTAAGACTTTGTCAGAAGCCTCATCTCTGCTCTCATGTCATCTGATATCATGCCTGTGTCGTTCGGTGGCACGTTGCCGTCACTCACTGTCACTCCAGCAGAGACGAGGTGACTTGGGTGAAAGAAGCCATTTGCATCCGACTGTGTAAACTGTCTATTTTTAACTGTGAGTCAGGGAGGGCACAGATTTACTCTAGAAAATACAAAACGGCACCCAGACTCAGATTAAAAGTCTTAAAAATAAATAAATAAAAATAAAGGATTTTAATGTATTCAATGCATTTAATGCAAGACAAACATGTCTTAAAGGGATAGTTTGCCTAAAATGCCAATTCAGTCACTTTTCATTGTAACTCCAGTTTTCATATGTACTACACTCTTAAAAATAAAGGTGCTTCACAATGCCATAAAAACCTTTTTGTCTAAATGGCTCCATAAAGAAATGTTAAGGTTCTTTGTGGCAAAAGAAGGTTCTTCAGATCATAAATAGGTAAGCAAGAGATGTTTTTTAAAGAACCCTTGACTGAATGGTTCTTTGTGGAATCAAAAATGGTTCTTCTACAGTATGGCATCGCTGTGAAGAACCTTTTTAAGCAACTTTATTTTAAAGAGTGTATACTAGAAAATAAAATGAGTGAAATGTAAGTTATTAACTGATTATTTTTCTATGTAGTGAGCTATTAGTTAAGTCGGACTAGTCTAACTTGGGAATAAATCATTCAGACTGAAACTGAATAACTGCTTCACTGAATAAATCTGACTCAAAATATATAATGCATTCACTAATCAGATGTCACAATTTCTTTTAATAACTCTAATTGCATTGCAAATGAGAACTTGGGAAAATTAATATTTTCACTAGCAAAAGTCACATTCTGTTGGTGCTTTTGTGTCTGTTTTGTTTAGTTTGTGTGGATTATGCCATTTAGAAAAATCATATAAACTATATAAACTATATTATAAATTATAAGTTTTGTTAATATTTTGATTTTGTTTATTTTGTTTATTTATTTTGTTATCTTTGTCATTTAAAAAAAGTGATATTAAACAACAGATTTTTTTTTTTTTTTTAAATGTGCCATATATAAATATATTTAATTCATTTAGTTTTAGATATTTTAGTACTTCAACTAAACATAAATGAGAAATATTGCCTTTGGAACCAGCTGAAATAGAATACATTTAAAAATATATTTTTTTTTTCCATTTGAGTTAAAAGAATTAGTTCACTTTCAGAACAAAAATTTACAGATAATGTACTCACCCCGTTGTCATCCAAGATGTTCATGTCTTTCTTTTTTCAGTCGTAAGGAAATTAGGTTTTTTGAGGAAAACATTTCAGGATTTCTCTCAATATAATGGACTTCTATGGTGCCCCCGAGTTTGAACTTCCAAAATGCAGTTTCAAAGGGCTCTAAACGATCCCAGCCGAGGAAACAAGGGTCTTATCTAGCAAAACGATGGGTTATTTTCTAAAAACAATTACAATTGATATACTTTTTAACCTCAAATGCTCGTCTTGTCTAGCTCTGTGTGTACTCTGTGTAGAGATTAAAAAGTATATAAATTGTAAATGTTTTTAGAAAATAACCGATCATTTACTAGATAAGACTCTTCTTCCTCGGCTGGGATAGTTTAGAGCTCTTTGAAGCTGCATTTTGATAGTTCAAACTCAGGGGCACCATAGAAATCCATTATATGGAGAGAAATCCTGAAATGTTTTCCTCAAAAAATATAATTTCTTTACGACTGAAAAAGGAAAGACATGAACATCTTGGATGACAAGGAGGTGAGTACATTATCTGTACATTTTTGTTCTGAAAGTGAACTACTCCTTTAATATGTATTTTATTTCAAGTAATGAAAATGTTTTCATGGTTTTAGTTTTAGTTAACAACAATACCCCTGCTCTCCTCTAACATACATAAGACATTTCAAATCTAATCTGTACAAGCGAACCACACATCATGGCTTGAAGTGGATAAATAGGAAAAGGAAATGTTATGTCAACATTGCAATAAATATTAATGATAAATCAGCGGAAATGCTACACTATTGGCTCTGGCAGGCTGATGCATTTGGCTTGGGAATGCTGCCATCATTGCATTCATTTGAATAATGCACTGACACTGCAACCATGCAATTAGCTTCATCTACACTCAATAGACTATAAATCAAAGAATTAATGCCTAATGTTAGCATAAGCAGCCATTGTTTGTTCAAGCTGTTCCTCCACACTTAACAGAATGATGAATATGATTACTGGTGGAGTCATTTGATTTATAATACCCAGTCAAGAAGATATTAAACTTTATTTTATAAATAATAACAAAAAAAGTTTTCTTTCTAAAAGGGAATGATTTAATGTTTTCGAAGTCAATTTGTCATCTATAATAATGGACAAGTGTCGTATATCAAGACTAGTAGATCTTTCTTGAATAGTCATGAAGAGGCCAAACTCAATATAGAAACCTGTAAGTCCACTCATAAGAGGACACAATAAACAATCACCCACTCACATGCATGTGTAGGTTAATAATAGAGGTGATGAGAAACAGACCATATGCTCGGCAGAATCTGAAATTATTTACAGGACGATGTTTGTGGAAGTCAAGCACGCTTCAAACTCAAAGTAATGATAGACCTTGAGTTACCAGACTGATCTAAAATACCAATTAAAAATCACACGAAAAGTGATACTCTGTCCACATGCAGGCTAAAAATGAGCCTAGACTAATGACAGACAATTCTTATAACTGTTCATTTCATTTCAAAATTAATAAACTGACCATAATCCTTTATCAGTTCAACCTATCAGGATAACTTGCATTGTGATTGTGATTGTATTGAATGTGCGGCCCTGAAGTTTACTTCAAATCTAAGCAATGCATACAATGTAACATAAAACAATTACGAAAGTTTTACACAATATATTAATAACTGGATAAAAAAGTTTGTAGACAAATTTTAGGTTGGCTTAAAAAAGCCTAGCCTAACAAAGTTTCAGGTAGCTAGTATTAAAAGTATGAAGCTGAAAAATAATCAGACAAAACCAGTTAATTTAACAAAAAAAGAAGCTAAAATCACTTGATTTTGAAATATAAACAGCTAAAAAACAGCAGATTTACTAACAAAAGCTAACCATCAGCTCAAAAAACAACAACTAAAACAACTACAACAGTTTAACTAGATTAACCAGCGAAAAACAGCTAAAAACGGCAAAACCCAGCTGTTTTAACAAAAAAGCCAGCTAAAAACCAAGCTAAAACCAGCTGATTTAGCAAAGCGCAGCTAAAACCCTTCTAAAACCAGCTCATTTAATAATAATAAAAAAAAAACTAAAAACAGGCTAAAACCACTTGATTTAGAAAAAAAACTGCTAAAAACAGCTGATTTAGTAACAAAAGCTAGACATCAGCTAAAACCAGTTGATTTAGCAAAAAAAAAAAAAACACTACAAAAGGTTTAACTAGATTAGCGAAAATAGCTAAAAACCAGGTAAAACCCAGCTAAAAACAATTCTAAACATGATTTAGAAAAAAACCTGCTGATTTAGTAACAAAAGCTAAACATCAGCTATAACCAGTTGATTTAGCAAAAAAAAAAAAACTAAAACAGCTAAAACGGCTTAACCAGATTAACGAAAAACAGCTAAAAACCAGGTAAAACTAGCTAAAACCAGATGAAACTAACTAAACATAGCTAAAACGAGAGATTAGCTTAACCAGTTCATTAAGAGAAAAACAGCTAAAAATCACGTAAGACTGGCAAAAACAGCTGTTTTAGTAAAAATCTATAGGTAAACCAAATTAAAACCAATTGATTTAGAAAAAAAGTAAAAAATAAAATAAAAAATAAAATAAAAAAACAGCATAAAACCAGCTGATTCAGTAAAAAAACAGCAAATAAACAGTTAAACCCTTAAGTGACTTAAAGCGACTTTCACAACAGTTTCTTAACACTATTAAGTACACTTTTATAAAAGTACACTTTATAATAGTTTATTTTTTTTAACTTTAAAGTACATTATTAATCAATATGTTTTAAATATATTTTATCATGCTTTAAAGAAGTACACTTACACTAACATAATAAGGCCCAGTTTCACAGACAGGGCCTAGACTAAACCAGGATTAGGCCATGGTTCAGTTAGGACATTTTTATAAACGTGCTTAGAAAAAAAAAAAATACTGGTGTGCATCTTGAGGCAAAACAAAGACAGTGATATATTTTAAGATCAGTCAGTGCAAGTTTCCGTTATTTGAAACAGCTCAGATTTATATTTTAGTCTGGGATTAGGCTTTGGGATTAAGCCTTGTCTGTGAATCCAGGGAGCGAAATACTTGATTGTAATTTTAACTGTAGTGTGATTCAATATTACATTTAAAATTACTATATTGTGTTATAAATAAGTTATAAATTTGTAATTACAAATTTATTTAAATACATGATATACAGTACAAATTATACAGCGTAGAAATTACATTAAAGTATATTTTAGTTTACCATAAATGCTTGTCAGTACATTACACAGTGCATCTGTAATCTGTAATCGAGTACTTTAACCAAATTAAAGCAGTACTTTTACCATATTTCAAAGACAATAGAATAGAATAGTTATGAAATTACGTATAAAGATGTACTTAAGTCATACTTAAGCACAGTAGGGCACTCTTAAAGGATAACTATTGCCAAAATGCAACCTGGGCTGTTTTTATTTTACTGTAAACAAGACAAACTTATATCTAAAAGCATAATTACGACAAACGAGCCGTTTTTGAGATTGACCGTGATTTCGTTTTGTGGTCAATGGTCGGTGAATGGGAGTACTAGGGGCATAAATTTGAGCGCATCAAAATCGATATTTTTACGACACTAAGAAGGCTCGACACACCATGACACTTTGCTCGAAGTATCGCCTGGATCTCTACACATGAACTCCAGCATTGAGAACATTGTTTGTGTACACAGAGTTTACTAAAAAGAAAGGTTTTGAACAACTCACTTTCACTGTTTGAGTTTCCGCTCGCAGCCGTCTTGCCAGTCAAGAAGTGTCGATCTCCGAATGCGAGGAGAGTAAAGATGGATAGCTCCTAAAGCATATTTCCATATAAATGCACGGCTAATTCGTTGTTTTGTCGCAAGTGAAAAACAATATTAACCTTCAAGTTGTAAAAAGAGCCTCATATAAGCCTAATATTTCATCCTATGGAGTTCATTCATTTTGATATTCATTCGCATTCGGAGATCGACACTTCTTGACTGGCAAGACGGCTGCGAGCGGAAACTCAAACAGTGAAAGTGAGTTGTTCAAAACCTTTCTTTTTAGTAAACTCTGTGTACACAAACAATGTCCTCAATGCTGGAGTTCATGTGTAGAGACCCAGGCGATACTTCGAGCAAAGTTTCATGGTGTGTCGAGCCTTCTTAGTGTTGTAAAAATATCGATTTTGATGCGCTCAAAGTTATGCCCCTAGTACTTCCATTCACCGGCCATTGACTACAAAACGAAATCACGGTCAATCTCAAAAATGGCTCGTTTGTCGTAATTATGCTTTTAGATATAAGTTTGTCTCGTTTACAGTAAAAAAAAACAAACAAAAAAAACAGCCCAGGTTGCATTTTTGCAATAGGTATCCTTTAAGTAACTCAAAGGGCACTCTAAAGTTCAGCGAACTGCATTTAATAGAAATTTAAACTACAGTGCATTTTCATTTAATTGAAAATAACAATAAATAAAGTGTCCGAAATCATTACATTCAGTTCACACTTAAGTCTATTCTTTTAAAGTACTTCTTTTTCACAATAGTGAAACACACATGAACACTAAACTAGCATTACTATTACAATTATATTTAAGTTTTGTCACTAAAAACAAACAAATAAATAACTGAAACTGACAAATATATGCTGAATAAAACTCTTTCTATTGTGTCAAACCAGTCTAAGTGAACTTATATTCAGAGTCCAAATGAGAACCAATAATCACCAGACCTACATAAAACTGAAGGTACATTTTAAAAACATTTTAATCCTTTACACAACAGATTCTGTCCTTAGTCCCAATTCAACAAAAGCATAAAGATCACAAAAGCAAAAAGAAAGCTGCTCAGTTCTTACCATCATATCCCGCCTCTAAAAGTCCAAACTGCTCCAGAACCTTAACAAAGACAACAACCACAACCAGGACGGCAATCATCTCGAGTCCCTCCAAGTTCATCATGCTGACTGGGTCAGGTCATGTTCTGACCGCTGACCGCGCTGGACACAGAGCTCTGCCGACAACATCATTCAAAGTGTCTGCATCTTCTCACAGAGAACAGACGAGAGGAGAGCCGAGGGGGCGGAGAGCCAAATTAAAGATGAGAAAAAATAAAAACCCGGCAGAAGGAGGGACCTGGAAGGAAATCAATGAATGATGACAATAAAAGAAAAACGGGGGAAAAATATCAAATGGAAAAAGATAGACATAGAAGAGAAGCAAAGCCTGATCTTAAGCCCTGAAAGCAGCTGAAATCTCTCTGAAACATCACTCTCCAGTTATCGTCCTCCTGCAGACAGACACTGGGCTGTAGATAACACCTGACGCACATGTAGTGAAGTGTCACAGCAGCCGGGCCCGTGAAACTCGTCTTCACACAAAAACAGCATGTGTCCATCAGAGGAAACACCTCAAGGCTCTGCCACGTACACCATATGTTGTCAAGGAAACAGGTTTTTGTAGCAAATCATGACAAATGAACCCAACGGGACACAATGACTGTTTAAAAACAGTTGTGTACGAAAGAGTTTACTATATTACCTTGTAAAGTTGAACCAGTGTTATATAACGTATTATATTTTTAATTAGCTTTTATTTTTATACTTTCAGTTGTCATTTTAGTAATTTTTGTATGTGCTATTCTGCTATTTTTATTTGTTTTTATTAAGTATTACTATTAATGTAGTTTAATTTATTTTTATTTCAATTTGAAACTCGCAATTCTGACTTTTTCCTCAGAATTTACAATATAAATTCGCAATTGCAAATTACAAAGTCAGAATTGCATAACAAAAAAAGTTATAAAGTAAGAATTGTGAGATATAAACTCAATCCCGACTTTTTTCTCAGAATTGCCTGATAGAAATGTACATATGTTTCAGAAAATAATTAGCTCTAAGTATTACTATTAATTTCATTTATTTTTATTTCAGTTTTACTTTTTTTTCCCCAGATAGGAATTTTGCACTTCAGCTCGAACTTAAAAATAGAACTGAAATAGAGTTTAAGTTTCTCATCTAATATTTATATTTTGTTATTTCAGCTTTATTTAAAAATATAAAAATAATTGTATAGTTGTTGGTGTAACCTAATATATTTAAGGTGAATGCATAAAGCACATTTTAGGTTGCAATTTTTTCCCAGTGTATTTTGTGCTATTTTTATTAGTTTTCATTTATTTTAAATAGTACTATTTACATTTGATTTATTTTTATTTCAAGTTGTAGTTCACTTTTTTCAGTTTTTAAAGTTAATGATAATATCCCTGATATGGAATCCTGTTTCTGCCATTGAATAAAAAAAGGTTATCTAGGTTTATTTTTATTTCAGTTTTAGTTGTAGTTATTTTTTTTTTCAGATAGGAAATTTGCACTTCAACTTAAACTAAATGAAAATTAGAACTAAAATAAGTTTAAGTTTTCATCTAATATTTATATTTTGGCATTTCCAGCTTTATTTCAAATAACAAAACCTGTAAGTGTTTTTGTTATAATGATAACACTAATTCAAACCCCATCTCATGAGAAAATGTAACTATTTTATGATGTGGCGATTTCATCTGAATTCGTAAAATTTGACTCGTACTGAAACATGCAACTGTGTAGTTACATGCAATTGTGACATTATCTGATCTCACCCTAAATTTAGTTTTGTTGGTGTAACTTAATATATTTAAGGTGAATGCATAAAGCTAATTTTAGTTTACAGTTTTTTACAGTTTGTATTTTATTATTTTTTATTTATTTTAAATATTACTATTTACATTTCATTTAGTTTGATTTCAAGTTTCAGTTCACTTTTTCACTTTGTTTTTAACTTTTTTTATTTTATATTTATATTTTATTATTTTAGCTTTATTTCAATTAACCAAATTATTTTAATATTTTAAGTTAAGTGTTATTTTTTATCATTTATTTGAAATATTACTATTTGCATTTTATTTAATTTTCACTTTTTTATATTTATTTTTTATTTTATTTCAGCTTTACTTCAAGTAACAAAAATATTCATAATAATCCTAATATGGAAGCCTTTTTTTTTAAAGTTAATTTGACTTTTTTTCTCAAAATTCAGATTTTTTCCCCCCTCAGAATTGTGTGATACAAACTCGCAATTCTGACTTTTTTTCTCAAAATTTAGGATATAAACTCAGAATTGTCAGAATTGCACAATATAAACTCACAATTTGAAAAGTTATAAAGTAAGATTGCAAGATAAAAATGCGCAATTCTCACTTTTTTCTTCAGAATTTTTTATATAAACTTGCAGTTGCGAGTTATAAAGTTAGAATTTCAAGATATAAACTCACAATTATGACTTTTTTTCAGAATTGCATGATATAAACTAACAATTTAGAGAAATAAAGTCACAATTGCAATAAAACACAATTCAAATTTTTTTTCTCGCAAATGCAAATTTATGTCTCACAATTCTGACTTTTTTTCTTGCAGTTTTTGACTTCTTTTCTCAGAATTGTGAGACAAAATTGCAATTGCAAGTCCAGTTTTGAAGGGGAAAAAGACTGATAATGTTCTCAGATTGCGAGTTTTGAGAGATATAAACTTTTCAGAATTGTGAATTTAGTATCACTCAGATTTACTTGATGTAAACTCACAATTGCATTGTAAAAAATATATAGATTTGTTTTTGAACTATAATTTCAATTGAATTAAATTCTAAGTATTTCTTATAGGCTGTATGTATATTAATACATACTTTTACCATTATGAATTCATATCACAAATGCTATCATACTCACAATGTATGAACGTCTGTTTTGCGACGGTTTACATTCTTTAAATTGCAGCTGCAATAAATTCTTCTTCCTTTGATTACTGCAATTAATTTTCTAACATGCTTTGAATGGTAACCGATTCTTAAATGCTGAATTTTGTCAAACAGTGTTATGCAAAGCTTTCTACAGCATGCTTTGTTTTCTTAATATCATCATTCATCAAGCTGATTACTGAGGAGATGTCGAGCATCTGATTACCATATGGCCTTTTCAAAGCTACAAAATGTTTCTATTGTCTAGGCTTCACTTCCTAACTTTACAGGTATCCCTTATCCACGTGAATGATTTGAACCAGCGGCTGTAAAGGGGAAGAGATTGTTGTAAACGGCTTCTTTTTTCTCCTAATCACATTATTGTGGAGGATTTGATTAGAACAAGAGGCCTTTTGATTTGTCCGCTAATGAAGGTGTATTGTTTCAATTAAATTAAGCTCGCCGCTTCAGACATAATTGCCAGAAATGGCAAGGTCACAATGTCAGTGAACTGTGATTCATTCATCTTTTCCCTTTTGCACATTACGTCCCGGACAAAGAGCTTGCATAGTAGAGCAGATCTTTAAACAGCTGAAATGCAATGTTAAAAAATATACATTCTGACCCACAGTTCACTCAAATATTTTATGCATGGTGTAAATTAAAAGCCACAAAGATTGGTTTGCACTTTAAATGTAATCCTGAAGGAACAGCAGTGGTTTCAGGACATGTAAAGGCATGTTCTCTCACAAATCTGAACCTGGAATATGTGCCAGAAGAGAAAAGATAGTGACTATAGGAGAAACGATGGAGTTGAGCATGGATTTGGTGTCAAGAACCCAACAAAGCACAACACTGGAGGGTCATTTTAATGTCACAACGCCTTGTGGTTCACCTTCCTGTGCTGTTTAAATGTTTATGATGGTGTTAAGTGCAGATCTCCAACCACAAACTCTGAAATTCTCTACTTTAAATTCTCTACTTTAATTACTAAATGACAGAAAATAATATAGACATGCTATTATGTTATAATCATCACATCGTCGATTCATAAACAGGTGCACTACAAACTAGCTTTTACAGGATGTTTGAAAAATTCTTGAAGTATAAAAAAATATATCGGAAAAAAATACTAAAAATGAAAAATGCCCATAACATAATTACTAATATCTAAACTAAAAAAAAAAAAGTATATATATATATATATATATATATATATATATATATATATATATATATATATATATATATATATATAATTAAAAGCTAATTCAAAATTAAACAAACATTATAAATAAAACTATATAAGGAAAATGCATTTTAATTAACTGAAATAAAGCTGAAATATAAATATTAGAAGAAAATCTGTAATTAATAACCTGAATTAATAAAATGACTAAAATAAAACTGGAAATAAAATAAATTAAAGCTTAAAATAAATAATAAAAAAATCTAAAAAGTACAAAAGCATCACACAATTAAAATATAAAAATAAAAGTTAAAAATAAAATACTATAAATAAAAAAACTAAATTATAGTCATTGATAACATCAAATAATATCAGATGGAAAAACTTAAACTTTGACAACTAACTGAAATACATTTTCAAAAAAAGTTGATGTATTAAAATGACTAAAACTTGAATTAAAATAAATTCAAGCTATATATATATATATTAGGGGTGGGCATAGATTAATTTTTTTAATCTAGATTAATCTAGATTAATTCTTGGAATTAATCTAGATTAATCTAGATTAAAATGGCTAATTTGAATCCTGCTGAAGGCATTCAGAATATGTGTGCTACCCAAATAATGACTTAAAGTCTTTGAGAATGGATCATAAAGCTCATAAAGCTGTTCTATGATAATTTGTTTATGAAAATAAATTATGTTCAATTAGATGTACTAACTAACTAACAGTGAAATTATTTTTTCTCCCTATTAGATTGTGTTTTTTTAACGTCAACACCTACCCAGCCCATTACATGTTACACCGTACTTTTATTTTGACAGGTTGCCGTGAAGTTTCTGTGTCATACAGTATGATATGATGCTAGTTTTCTCAAATGAAACGGTAAAAGTGACACTCACAGCAGTTTGGGAGATTGAGTTTATCTGTTCATGTGAGATGAAAATGCCAAAAATGACCGGGAGCGTCACGTGTGTTTCAGTATGCGTGTAGTAAAAGCTCGTCTCCGCAATGCATACATACAGCTAGGCAAACGGAACATATCGGATTCATATTAAAACGGTCTTTTTGCATTTCAGTTTTCACATACTCTAGTCCATATCGCGATTTGAATTAAGTGACTGACCAACATTTGATTTATGAATCCAAAAAACGATGAATTTACGTGGCATTTCGCTATAGTAGATTCTGTTTTTATGAATGGAGGACGACGCGATCCCGTCTGTGTTTTGGCGGAGGAGACTTAAACGCGCGAACATATTCTATAGTCTTCGGTATACATCCGCGTTAAACTATCAAGGTGAAAGTCATCATAGCTTGCGTAGTTTAGACCCAGCTCCCAACCCAAATTTGAGAATAGATTAACGGCGATATTTTTTTTATCGCGCGATAAGAGTCTCACGTTAACGCCGATAACGGCCCACCACTAATATATATATAGCCTATATATAGTAATGGCAAATACTTGTCCATGTTATTTCCATAACATAATTACTAAAACCTACACTAAATAAAAAAAACAAGTTACTTCAAAATATTAACAAATATTATAAATAATATCCTATGAGGACAAAACATTTTAATTAATTAAAATAAAGCTGAAATATTAATATTAAAAGAAAAACTAAAATGTGCAAACTAACTGAATGTATGTCAAAGGCTCATAACATAATTGCTAAAACTCTAACTGAAATGACTAAACAAAAAATAAATATAAAAACATAAAAATTATATAAATAAATATAAAAATAAAAGCTAACACAAAATTTAAAAAATACTATAAATAATAAAAATAATTTTCAGTAACTGAAATAAAGCTGAATAACATAAAATAATATCAGATCGAAAATGTAAACTTTTACAACGATCTGAAATAAAATAAGCTGAAGTAATAAAATGATAAAAATGGAATTAAAATAAATTCAAGCTACATATAAACATATATAGGCCTACTACTTTAAGTAAATAAATAAATAATGACAAATGTCCATAATATAATTACTAAAACCTAAACTACATAGAAACATAATTAATTAAACAACAAATATAATAAATAATAAGGAAAAAAGCATTTTCATTAATTAAAATAAAGCTGAAATATTAAATATTAGAAGAAAAAACTACAATTTGCAAACTAACTGAATGTATGTCAAAAGCACATAACATAATTGTTAAAACTCAAACTAAAATGACTAAACAAAAAAAAAACTATATAAAAATTATATAAATAAATATAAAAATAAAAGCTAATTCAAAATCTTAAAAAATACTATAAATTATGTTATAAATAATAATAAAAACATAATATACTTACTAAAACCTAAACTAAATAGAAGAATAATTTAAAATAGGAACACATATTATAAATAATACTATATAAGGAAAATGCATTTTAAATAATTAAGCAGCTTAAATTTGAAGCTAGTGGAATTAAAATAAATTAAAGCTTAAAATAAACTATTTAAAAAAATTCTAAAAAGTACAAAAGCATCACATAATTACCAAAACCTAAACTAAAAATAAAAACAACAGCTAGTTCAAAATATTACTAAATACTATAAATGACGCTGGTATTTCCAATTCACACTTCACAAATCAGTTAAGGTCATGAAAATTCAGTGTTGAGAAATGTTTTAGGAGCTAAAACTACAGGTTAAAAAGCTTCAACACACTATAAAGACTTTTCAATGCAAAACATTTTTCACTCATATAATAATTTCCAACATAGCCAATCATGTGCAGCAAACGGAGCACAAACTGAGACTAAAGATTAGCACAACCAGCTTCTGATTGCGCCACGAGCGGCCGATGCATTTAATTACTCCTCCTATTGAGCTCAAGCATGTTACATGTGCATGCATAAAAGAACACACACAGTGCTATTGCGTCTTATTTAGATGGCTTTATGAGCTCATGAAATACACATCAAGATGTTTGGAAAAGCCTGGTATCCATAGGAACACCGAAAACAAAGGGATCCATACATAAGCACAGAGCCGGAGGTGTCTTCATACACACAATATGCCCATGTGTGAATCTTTCATTCACACTCCCCTTTCACTTTACACAGGTGAGAAAGAAAGAAACCTGTGTTTCAGTTACACACACACACACACACACACACACACACACACACACACACACACACACACACACACACACACACACACACACACACACACAGGCTGTCCTGTCTGAGTGATTACGTTAGCGAGCCACACAAAGGCTGCCATCAGTGCCGTGAGCTATATTTAGAGGGAGCTCAGCTGCTACAAATAAAACGGTAACAGATAGGACCCTAATGGCGGCGACCGCAAACAACTACGCAGAGGTCATTGCTATGAACAGCACATGATGACTTTTTTTTGCAAGTTTCCATCATGAAAAATGCAAAGCTGAAGATTGACAAATGGTTGTAAATGTCCGCAGAAGCATCGCAAGTGAGTGACAGGTTTGTCTGGATCTGGATTGGCTGAAGTAGTTTATATATTATAAGATATTTCGCTTTAAAAGGAGATTATTTGAGCAGAATATGGAGTTTGAAGGTCAAGTTCACTCTCTAGATCAAGCTTTTTGACTTTAAGGCCCACGCTTTGCACCACAATATTTCAATTCCCTCCCAAAATGACAAACATATACTATTTTCAATATTTCTGCTGTAATTATGACAATATTTGAAATTACATTTTCAAAATACGTCTCTGGCATTGTTCAGAGGGCCGGTCCAAATGTGGGGGCGGGCCGCATTCGGCAACCGGGCCTTAGTTTGGGGACCCCTGTTCTAGAGCATCAGTGAGTGTTTGAACCTTCTGTAATGGTTGCATATGAGTCCCTCAGTTGTCCTCAGTGTGAAAAGATGGATCTCAAAATCATTGTTGGAAAGGGTTCAAATGCACAAAAATGTTGGAAAACCAAAAAAAATTGTGGGACCTGAAGGATTTTTCTGAAGAACAGCGGGCAGTTTAACTGTTCAGGACAAACAAGGGACTCATGAACAACTATCACTACACAAACAACACAGTATTAAAAATCAAGGGGGTGTAAACTTTTGAGCTGTGTCCTCTTATTTTGCAGATTCTGAAAGGGGGTGTAAACTTTTGACCACAACTGTTTGACATTAACAGCTATTACATTATTGTGTACTACTGAAAGTGAAAGTCGTGACGTATTGTCAAGTATGGTGACCCATACTCGAAATTGGCCCTCTGCATTTAACCCATCCAAGTGCACACATACAACAGTGAGAAGTGAACAAACACACACACACACACACACACACACACACACACACACACACACACACACACACACACACACACACACACACACACACACACACACACACACACACACACACACACACAGACACACACACACTGTGGGCAGCCATTGCTCTAGCGCCCGGGGAGCAACTGGGGGTTCAGCGCCTTGCTCAAGGGCACTTCAGTCATGGTATTGAAGGTGGAAAGAGCACTGTTCATTCACAATCCCCACCTTCAATTCCTGCTGGTGTGAGAATCTAACCAGCAACCTTTTGACACAATATAAGAGGACTTATGGGTGATACTGTATATTGTGGTGCAAAAACAAAATCTTTAAGAAAAAAAAAAAAAATCTTTGTGTAAGACACCATTCATCATTTCATCAGTTGAAGACAGATTCAACAACAGGATATAGCACATAGCACCTACGAAATTAATTATTCTTGCTCTGTGATCCCTAATCAGCTTAGCATTGGATTTTTAACACTTGATGAATGTGCCTGCAACCAGAAAGTCTGCTGGTTGTAAATGTAATATCTTCAATAATTCAATTATATTCTTATAGACCATTAGGGAGAATATTTTTTTTTTTTTACTTTTTAAAATTAACTCATTCTTTAATTACGCAGGAACTGTGTAATTTAGGAAATGTTTCAAACAAGAGACACAGATGAAGAAAACTGAATGAAAAATGAGCTTTAGATAAAGAATAATTCAAAATCATCAATCACATATGAACTGTACATGGAGCATCACACTTCTTAAACTGAGCCAGCAAATTTAGTGCAACGGGACTTTGCTGCCCCCGAGTGACTAAAACAGAGAAGAGCAGCATGATTTGATAACATATCAGTACACAGCATACAGCAGCTCAGGATCAGGCACTGAGAAACACCAGCTCTGTAAAGACTTCATGTTATACAAAAAAGTAAGAAGAGGCTACAGCGGTGTAACCTAATTTCTGTCTTACTTTATACTCAGCATTTCTGCTGTTGCTTTAGAAAGCCTTTCAGGCATTCAGTGATGCAAAAAGTCATAATTCAGCACACAACTGATGACCAGTGTAAAGTGACTAAACCCAGGTGTGAAGTGGTCTGCTACAGTACGTGCTCTAGTTGCAGTGTTTGCCAGCTGCTGTTTCTGTACATGCAAGTGAAGTCAATGCAAGAAAAAAACACATTACTTTTAAGATCCAAAAGTAGGCCTTGGTTATAAAATTAGCTGAGTCTGTAAAGCCAGGTGTCCTCAATCTTATTTTATTTCTAGCAATTATATGTATGTGTGTCTGTGTTGTGTGTGTACTGGTATTTACTATGCATGAGGACTAAATTTCCACAAAAGTATAGTAATACCAGTAAATTTGGACCTTGTGTGGACATTTTTGGTCCCCATTAGGAAACAACTTATAAGCCATATAGAATGAAATGTTTTGAAAATCTATAATAGCAGAACATTGTGTGAAGGGTAATTTAGGGTAAGTTTCTACAACAGAAAAATAATTACATCTATGGAAGAATGTCAGTCAAAATTAAGTGCATTTTTGATTGAAATGAGCAAAATAATCTGGCAATGGGGTAAGAAAAATCATGTTTTCTGTTTGAAATAAGATTATTTTTCTTACCCCATTAGAAGATTATTTTGCTTGTTCTAAGCAAAAACTCACTTAATTTTGACTTGTTTTGTTGAAAATTCAGAATAATTTTTACTTGTCTAGAAAATACTTCTTATATACATATATATAGATATTTTGGCTGGAAACAAGACAAAAAAAACTAAGAGAGAAGTGTATGTATGTATATATATATATATATATATATATATATATATATACAGTATATATATAATTTATTATATTATATATATAGCTTGAAAGTTTGAACCCTTTAAAATTTTCTATATTTCTGCATAAATGCATAAAACATCATCAGATTTTCATACAAACCCTGTAATTATCCAGTGTTACATATCTGTGCATTGCAAAAGTATGTGAATTTTTGCTTTCAGTATCTGGTCTGACTGCAGTAACTTAAGGTAAAGTTTCTTGTAAATGCTGATTAGTCCTGCACAATAACATGTAGGAGCTTTAGCGCATTCTTTAGTGCAGAACCATTTAAACTCTGTGATGTTGGTGGGTTTCCTCCTATGAACTGCTTGCTTAAGTTCTTCCACAACATTTGAATTGGATTAAGGTCTGGACTTTGACTCAGCAATTCCAAAACATTAACTTTGTTTTTTTTAAAACATTCTTTGGTAGAATGACTTGTGGCATGACCCACATTCTCGAGACTCTGTGCAGGTGTCCTGAAGTTTTCCTTTAGAATTTGCTGGTATAATTCAGAATTCATTGTTCCATCAATAATGGCAGACTGTCCTGGCCAAGATGCAGCAAAACAGGCCCAAGCCATGGTACTACCACCGCCATGTTTCACAGATGGGATAGGATACTTAAGCTGGAATGCAGTGTGTTCTTTTCTCTGAAAACAATAGCTTCTCCTTTAAACCAGTAAGTTCAATTTTGGTTTCATCCATCTATTAAACATTTCTCCAGTAGTCCTCTGGCTTGTCCACATGATCTTTAGCAAGCAATTTTCCTGTTTCTTTTTTCTTTTCTTTCTTTTTTTCTTTCTGGCTTTCTTCTTGCAACTCTGCCATGTGCACCATTGGTTGCTAAGTGCTCTCCTGATGGTTAGAAAGATCTTTAGTTGCTTAGAAGTTACCCTGGAAACTTTGCAACCTCACAGACTTTTACACGTTCTGCTTTGGAGTGATCTTTGTTGGTTGACCACTTCTCAGGAAGGTAACAGTGGTCTTGAATTTCCTCCATTTGTACACAATCTGTCTGACTGTGGATTTGTGGAGTCCAAACTCTTTAGAAATAGTTTTGTAACATTTTCTAGCCTGATAAGAAACATCAACTCTTTTTCTGAGGTCCTCAGTAATCTACTTTGTGTGTGACATGATTCACTTCCACAAACATGATTAGAATTTGATAGATCCCTGTCCCTTTGAATAAAACAGGTCAGGTACTGACATTTGATAGTCATTGCACTGACTAAAAACACATCTGTACAACTTTAAATTAACTGCTAATCCAAGAGATTCATATACTTTTGCAACGCACAGATATGTAACACTGGATTATTTTTCTCAATAAAAAAAAAAAATGTCTTTCACTTGTTAATTGGGTTCTCTTTGTCTACTTTCAGGACTTATATCAAAATCCGATGATGTTTTCATCAGAAAAAAATATAGAAAACTGTAAAGGGTTCACAAACTTTCAAGCGGCAATATATATATATATATATATATATATATATATATATATATATAGACTGGTGCTCAAAAGTTTGGCATCAGTATGATTTTTAATGCTTTTTAAAGGATACTTTTCTACTCATCAAGGCTGCATTTATTTGATTAAAAATACATAAAAGAAATTGTTAATGCAATTTAAAATAGTGGTTTTGTATTTCAATATAATTAAATATAATTTATTCCTGTGATGCAAAGCTGAATTTTCAGCATCATTACTCTAGTATTCAGTGTCACATGATGATTCAGAAATCATTGTATTATGCTGATTTATTATCAATGTTGAAAACAGTTTGCTTGATTTTTTTTTTTAGAACCTGTCATACTTTTTTCAGGATTCTCTGATAAATAAAACGTTAAAAAGAACAGCATCTACAGCATTGTTGGGACCTGATTATAGCACTTAAACAGAAAATGTCAGATTTTCATGACATGTCTCCTTTATATAAGATATGGTATCAGTCCTTGCAAATTTTTATTACGAACGAAAATGAATGAGGAAGGAAGGAACTTGAACGTGCTTGAGCAATAATTGGACAACATCACATGATGAAAGTTCCAGTCTCCAGAGAGCAATTTACAATTTCAAGGACATTATAAATGAACACAGCATGATTTCTCTGAAGAAACTTGGGAATTGGATCTTGAGAGAGTGTGTGACGCTTTGCTGCATATGCATAAACATAACAGGGAAGCATAAAAACTGATTGGATCTTCTGACTCCAGTTTCTTTTCAAAATATGTTATTATTCATCACTATACATCATTATGTTCAACAACCGGTCAGTTTTTGTGCCTATAAATACAAGAATGAACTGAAAAAAGTCTTAGTGTGTTAAAGCTTAAATGTCAATTTAAGCTAGTTTTTTTCTTATTTTCTACAAAGCTACAACATCTTTGCATGCATGGCTAGACAAGCATAACTAAGCCTCTCTATTTGTACGTGATCGGACACTTTATCGAGATCACAGTTGTTAATCTACAGCCAAACATGTCATTTAAAGGCCTCTCAATGAACTCTATGAAGAGCCATGATGAATTCTGAAATAAAATGCATTTGAAAGTCACATGGGAAAGGAGTGAATTAACACAGGCTTTCAACCAAAGCACTCAAAGGGCTTTTGTCTGTAAGCACAACCCAATTTAAATGCTAATTTTACCACTTCTTTAAACCACCACATTCTTGAACTACTTTATTAACATTTATACACTGGGTTGTGTTAAGTTAAATAAACTCATTTACCTTAGGAGTTATGCAAGCTAGATAAAAAATGAGAAGGATCATGACATGAAACTAAGAGGAGAAGAATACGGTTCCATTAACAGTTCTCAGATTACATTCTTCAGATGAGTGTTCACTGCATTAATATTCATCTCATATCATCAACGAAGCACCAATGCTGAAGTCTGATTCTCAAGTGATTTCTGTGTGACCCAGGTCCACAAAACCATTTTTTGAAATTGAGATTTAAGCAAAATCTGAAAGCTGAATAAATAAGCTTTCCATTGATGTATAGTTTGCTAGGATAGAACAATATTTGAAAATCTGGAATCTGAGGGTGCAAAAAAATCCCAAATGATCTCAAATGCTTTGTAATTGATGCTGTGTTACTAATAAATAAATTGGGTGTTGTTATTGTTAACTAAATCTAAACCTCAATCTAATGTTTTTGGTTATTGAAAATAAAATAAAATAAAATAAAATAAAATAAAATAAAATAGTTCAATTTGAAGTATTAAAATAAAATAAAAAACTAAAACTGCTATTACAGCTATATTGAAATGTTTTTTAAATACACAAACACTAATAAAAATTACTAAACAAAATAAAATAAAATAAAATAGTTTAAGTTTCATTTGAAGTCTTAAAATTAAAAAAGCTAAAACTGGAAAAAATATAGATATATTAACATATTTTTAAATACACAGACACTAATAAAAATTACTAAACATAATAAAATAAAATAGTTTAAGTTTCATTTGAAGTCTTAAAATTAAAAAAGCTAAAACTGGAAAAAATATAGATATATTTAAATGTTTTAAAATCACAAACACTAATAACAATTACTAAACATGGTAAAATAAAAATAGTTTAAGTTTCATTTGAAGTTTTAAAATAAAAATAAAAATTTATCTGGAAACAAATACAGATATATTTAAATGTTTTTAAATACACAAACACTAATAAAATGACTAAACATAATAAAATAAAATAGTTAATTTTTTTTGAAGTTTTAAAATAAAAAAAAGCTAAAACTGGAAAGATTACAGCTATATTGAATTTTTTTCAAATACACAAACACTAATAAAAATGACTAAACATAATAAAATAAAATAAAATAAAATAGTTTAAGTGTCATTTGAAGTTTTAAAATGAAAAAAAAATTTAAATCTGGAAAAAAATTCAGATATGTTGAATATTTTAAATACACAAACACTAAAAAAAAATTACTAAACATAACAAAATAAAATAAAATTGTTTAGTTTCATTTGAAGATTTTAAATTTAAAAAAGCTAAAACTGGAAAAATTACAGCTCTACTGAAATGTTTTTAAAAACACAAACACTAATAAAAAAGGTTGACCATTTGTGCAAACCAACCTTAATTGTGACAAACAACATGTCATTTTTAAATGGTTTCTATTTCCCTGCCTTTGGGTAAATCTCAACTGTTCACACAGTTTGTGAAATAACTTCCGATTGGCTGTGACCGTGCTGCATCGTGCAGCAGTTTAACATTCAGCGTGGAAGACAAATGTGTGTCACTGCAAACATGTGAAATAATGCGTGGTTAGGACATGGAGTAAGACTTTCTCTTTCTGTGTTGTTATATTAAGGCAGCACCTGTTCAGTATGACCAATGATTTCTTAATGGCCTGCACCGGTCAAAACCTCAGCACGTCCTTAGACGACCTTTGTAAAGGAATGAAACTAATGGAGTGAAACTTTCCCATTACAAAAAAAAAAAGGATTTTTTGTTGTCATGGCACTAAATGGAGACCACATTCATGTACCATTACATAGCCTTCAGAGGTACTTTAAAGAATACTGTAGTTTTCCTATGGCATATTTTTAGTCCATTAGTGTCATACATACAGTGGGAATAGTAAAGAATTTAACTATTCTGATTACTTTGAACAATTCTGGTTCCCGAAAGGTCCACTAAAGTGCTTTGAAACACACAGCGTTATTATGTGTTGACATAATTTCAAATGAAACAGGAAGACAGGGCGGGACATATCAACCAGCCCTGCCCCCTTTTTAAAAATAGCCAATAGCATTTAGTTTATATCACAGCTTGGGCCAGAGCCGTTGAACTCAACAGCATTTGACAGTGCCACAGTCTCATCCATATGGTCTGCACCAATTCACGCATATGATCCGCAGCGCGGCAGTTTGTGTGAAACAGCACAAAACCAGACTTATTTCACCCCAATGGAAAGCACATTTACACTAAATTGTTCCCTATCCTCTATATAGCGCACTACGCGTCATTCACCGCACAGAAAATACTCATTCTGTGAACAAATGACCAATTTCAGCCATAGATTTAGCGTCTATTTGAAGTGTAGGGAGCGGCGTGTGTCAGATTCTAGAGATTTGATTGGACAAAGTTTGATGAGAACCTGAAGTGCAGGGTGATGAAAGTTAGAGACTGTAAGTTTTTAATGCTTATATCTTGCAAATGCAAATTTTGTCAGTGTTTTGAAACACATTAGCTAACATATTCATACTAAAAGGCAAAAAATGTGATTTCATGGGGACTTTAATAGTTCCATTAGTAATTATAAAGAAATATGGGTAACGCTTTATTATAACTACACACTATGAACCATTAGTTAAGCATTAGTAAATAGTCAATTCATCATTTATAAATCATTATCTCTACATTAATAGACAGTAGTAAGCAGGTTATAAATGCAGATTTAAATGCCTTGTTCTTGATTTTAAAACATTTCTATAATGTGTTTAATAACTATATTTTAATACTTTATTAATGATCAATTTATCATTTCTAAATTAAGTGTTACATTATTTACAAATCAGTTATTTAGTTGTCATCAGTGGCTCATAAGATCATTTAGAAAGTGTGAGTAAATGATTAATGAACTATTTAAATGTACATTTATACATATTATTTACAAATATAGTAATAACTTGTTAATAAATGCTTAATTAACACATATTCCTACTGTAATTCATGATCAATTCAGGTACTTATAAAACATTTAGTAGTTGTCAATTAACTGTTAACTGTGAGCTCATCTAAAGTGTAGACTATTTATACCTTGTAAAGCTTTTGCAAAGCAGATTTAAAGGCTAAGTTACACTGTAAAAAGTTTTCACCAGTTGCAACTTAAAAACTTAAGTTTATCAGCTGCCTTAAAATTTTTAAGTTAAATCAACTTAAGTCATTTCAACTCA